>NC_089197.1:32126980-32375230 GCF_963930695.1 Labrus bergylta
CGAGCTAGGAGGCTCCGGTACCGTCTCCTCCAGATGGCAGGAGGCTGAAGAGTCAGTGTGACATGTGGCTGCAGGTCGCACACGATGCTGGATGCTTTGCGGGGTGAGGCGGGTGTTATCGATGTTCCAGAAGGGAGCAGATAGAGAGGTCGATGATCTTTCCTGCCGTATTCATTATGCGTTGCAGGGTCGTGCGGTTCCTGCTCTACCACATAGTGATGCAGCTGGTCAGGACAATCTCAATGATGCCTCTGTAGAAGGAGCACATGATGGTGTGGGGATGCCTGTTGCCTTCTTCAGTTTGGGAGAAAGTAGAGACGATGCTGTCCTTTTCTTGACCAGTGATGCAGTGTTTCTTGTCCAGTAGATGTCCTCGCTGATGTACACCCCTAGAAATGTTGGGATGCTCACTCTCTCCACAGCAGAACCATTGATGTTGAGTGTGGGATTCTGAGTGTGGCCTCTCAGGAAGTCGATAACAAACTCCTTGGTCTTTCCTATATTTACTAGGACATTGTTATTTCTGCACCATGTGGTCAGACGGCTGAACTCCTTCCTGTAGTTTTGTCTCATCGTTGTTGGAGATAAAGACCCACTACAGTTGTATCCTCTGCAAACTTTACAATGTGATTGGTGCTGAAGGTTGGTTTGAAGTTATGGGTCAGCAAGGCGAAGAGCAGGGGACTGAGTGAGCACACATTCTCGGGGGGGGGGGGGGGGGGGGGGGGGGCTGTGCTCAGTGAGATAGTACTGCAAAGCACTTCATGGGGATGGGAGTTAGTGTGAAATCTTCTGGGTGTGCTGTTTGGTCCTCACTAATGGCCATACATTTCACGTTCATCATTTCGGTCTGTACTGTTGGATGTGGGGGGTGGATATAAACAGCAAACAACTGAACCACTGTAAATTCCCTCGATAGATAGAAAGGTCGGCATTTTATGATCATAAACTCCACCAGAGGTGAACAGTGTTTACGTACCACCACAGCATCCTGTCATTTTTGCTCAAAATGTTTTATTATTTATAAAATTAACATTGTGTGTATTGAAGAAGACTGTACACTCAATGGGATAATTGTGCAAGTCTGTTTTGTTTTTTTTAAATCAACTAAGGACGTTATTTTCTGATTCTGTATTATTCAATCAGACTGAGTAAACCCCTGCTGGCTATTAGAAAGAATGCAGGTTAAATGCACTTCTGTGCCCCACCTCAACAGTCTCAAGCTTTTATATGTTAATAAGAGTCCACTTTTCCAGAAACAGTGAACAACCTGGGAGGTTGAGAGGAACATTCACAGAAAGACATTACAAAACCTGAAAACTAGCAATACTCACCAATACCCCTGAAAACCAGCACAAAGCAACCCGACACTGAGAAATGACAAACCGTTTTTAACGCATTACATCCTGAAGTGATTCTCACCTTCAAGTCAAATACTGTGAGCTAAGCATTCATCTCCTGTCGAGCTGATGATGCTGGGACAGCAACCTGTCAAGTCCTTGGTGTGTGTGTGGATATGTTTGACACTCCATCGACCCTGCAGTTACTCCTCCAGGTCGTTGGTGTGCTCTCCACCTACATGCCTCATTAATAAGGGTTAAAAAGTCTGTACAGGATAGTTTAGGTGAGGGGAGCACAAGCAGGTGGTGAGAAACTGATGAAGTCTGTCTGCCTTCAGGGACATTCCAGCTTGAGTTGCCACTGCCTAGAGGACACTTAATGGTTGTTGGGCGTTATGGCACACACCCACGCACACAGGAACACACACACACACACACACACACACACACACACACACACACACACACACACACACACACACGTACACAGGAAAACACACACACACACAGACACAAAAATAAACGCAGGTTACGAGTTGTTTATTATGCATGTTGATGATTAATATTAAACTTCGTAAGAGGCACCAGGGAAGATCAATTTGAGTATTAACATAGTAAAGAGGTGGCTTGCATGCACTTGCATCTAAAAGTAAACAAATGTCTATTGTGACTGTTTGCTGCAGAGTGACTTCTGTTATTTGCCTGGTTAATTAAAGTTCACTTGATATGACTTCACGTGGTTTCTTCGGACCTCGACACTGATTTCTAGGAAAAAAACAATAAACACAAACCTTGTACACAAACTGGGTGTTAATACATAATCTTTAATACTAAGAATCATACAGAAAATCAGTGGTAAACAAACAAAGGTCCATGTCCTTACTTGTGTCCTATTTATGCAAAAAGAAGACATTGTGTGAGAGTGGTGCAATGAAAGAAGATTTAAGACACAGAAAAATCATTCTAGTCTCAACAAAAGAGACACAGGTCATTTTCAGCTGATGATGGTAATGGTAGAGAGGGCTCATTCAGAAGGCTTTAAAGTGCAGAGGATGCTCGGTATGGACCACAATGCAATGAGTCAACTAGTCCCTTTAACCTTCTTCAAGTATGTTACTGCTCCAAGCGCTGAAGAATCAAACAGTGTGTTATCAGTGAAAATGTACATTCAATTAACGTCATGTTTATTTCTTCAGACTTTAAAACAGTCTACATCCATGCTAAGAAAGGGTTCCCACACACTTGGGAAATACATCCTTCAGTTTCCAAAGATTGTATTAACTGACAGTCAGTAACAGTGTCTCTCAGTGATGTTGAAGATGGAGTTTGACATGGCATCAGGAGAGCTGTGCGTGTGAGTGTGTGTGTGAGTGTGTGTGTGTGTGTGTGTGTGTGTGTGTGTGTGTGTGTGTGTGTGTGTGTGTGTGTGTGTGTGTGTGTGTGTGTGTGTGTGTGGGGGGGGGGGGGGGG
The DNA here is from genome assembly GCF_963930695.1 of Labrus bergylta. Taxonomy (NCBI): domain Eukaryota; kingdom Metazoa; phylum Chordata; class Actinopteri; order Labriformes; family Labridae; genus Labrus; species Labrus bergylta. Next base: position 32,129,791 of record NC_089197.1, read on the forward strand.
GGTGGTCCTCTTCACTTGGTCTCAGAGATCTTTGCAAGGCTGGCTTGGCGGAAGGCGGCTCGGTCTTTCATCTCCGACACACAGTCCCTCACCATCTCAGCAAACACGGAGGGCCAGAGCTTGTGCAGAGCCTCACCTTTCAGGTAGGTGTCTGATGCCCTTTGGACCAACTCCTGGAGGTACTGCTCTACCATGGCAGAACGCTCCGACAACTCTACACTACCCTCCTATGAGTAAAACAAGATAATGTCAGTCACACTGATACGGTATCACAGAACAGGTATTTAACATGAATGCTTAACTATTATCTTGAATGTAGAGTATATATTTCTTAACTTAAGCCAAAATATCCTTTTTAAATAAGATTTTGTCTATTTCTGGCCATGTGTGATGACCTACATCACTTAAGATAAATAATGTATTTTCCAGCCCCATAATCCCCAAAGTACATGGTCAGTACAAGTTTTTTTCTATTAAATAATAAACTGACTTACCATCTACATGACAATGATTGAATATATCTTGTCCTTTTATGTGTAAATGATATGAGGCATCAGTGATTATTAGAAGCTAAAATCCCTCCCATAAGTGATAAAATCTAAAATGATGTTGATTTAACCAGTGAATGCATAAAAGGAAAAATCAAAGTTACTTTGAAATGTCCTTACAACTGATGAAAAGAGGAACAAGATGGAAACTTGTTGACAATGTTGGATCTGAATAGGATGTGAAAAGCAAGAATGTCATACTGATGTTGAAACATGGACCCATATTGCCTCTAAAGTTCTGATATTGAAAAACACAGTTCATTGCAGGACCTCCTGAAAAAAGGTTTGTCCTTTTAGCAGAAAATAATTGAGGCCATTGTAGTTAAACTGCTGTAATATACTTATTTAATGACTTAGAATGTATTGTTGAGCACAACATTGGTGTACTACTATCAGATGATAGTGTTGAAATATCTGTGATGGTAGCTAGCTGCCCACATTGTAACTCTTGTGACTTTAGCACACTCAACACAAACACATCGCTACTACAAAGTGGATGGTGAGTGTCAATTCCTTTCTGATGGAGAACTAGATACATAATGTATGTAAACATAAGTTTTAATGCACTTGCATGAAAGAAACATTTTACATTTTCAATGTTTTGTTTACCATCTGATGAAGTAGAATTTTCTTTTTAAAAGCAACATCTCTTTAGTGGTTCAGTGGGTTGACTGAGCTGTCAGTCAATCTCATTACAATGTTTAAAAAAACAAAACAACAACGAGCTGACCTCAGGGCTCTCTGCACTGCAGTCTCTGCTCGGGTAGTTGAACAGCGCTCTGCTCAGGCCTTCTCCCAGGAGCTTCCCATTGTCTCGCAGCTCCTCCGGACTGAGCCCTGCCCGCCGGCCACGCCCCTCCAATAAGAACTGCAGCTGGCGTTTCCTTCAGGGAGAAGAGAGGGAATTAGATACAGAGTAAAGATAGCACACAGAACCCTTGGGTGAACAAATGCCAGAACACCAACCATATTAAAAGTGTGTTCATGTTCCTTCATATATCACTCAATCCTATAGAACTGTCCAAAAACGTTTTAGAAAAAAACAAAAACTGACTTTCTTCACAAATCAATCAAAATTAAATAGAAAGAGCATAGCCAGTTTTGTCAGTGGGAGGGTTTCAATTTCACTTCTATCTTGCAGCAGCATGATGTGCACACTTACAAAATAAGTAGAAGACTTTAAAAGTGATGTAAACGTCATCCAATGTTGCTATCTATTAGTATGAAATCTCATGTCAAACATCACTGCACCAACATGTCCCACAGGTCAGTGCCAGGATGAAACATTATTTCTAGATGAAGCTGCAGGCAAACATTCCATATGGGATAACAGAGTTTGCAAAGTGGGTTTGAGTTTGTCGGTGTATGCCAAATAGAAGTTCTTTGTGAATTACTGTGTAGATCAGTCACACATCACGCTGACTAACAAGGTAAGACAAGTTTAAGGAAATGTGTGTGTGTGTGTGGGTAAGTGTGTGTGTGTCTATCAGGTTTGAAATAAATTCTGTTTGTGTAATTGAGAGCAAAAAATCCATTGAGAGAAAATCAGTTGATATCATATTGGAACTTATTCCAACTCGGTCAAACTGTACATGTACGATTATCCATGCAGACAGGATGGGAAAGAAATCACCGGCAAAGTGCAAGCATATTTTTTTCAGATAAAAATGCTCCAATAAAAAACACAGCATCTACAGCACAACTGAATAACCGATAATGTTTTTATCAATTTCTCTTCTGTCCACAAAAATTGAGGCTATTTAGACCTACATGTACTACAATAACAAGTCAGATGAATTCACCGGGCAAATTTACCACCTTTAAATGAGCAGGAATACTGTGTGCAGCTTTGCTTGTGAACTTTCACAACTGAGCCTGCCCTCAATCTACAGATGATATAAAATAAGATCAATTGTTGTGTGTGTGTGTGTGTGTGTGTGTGTGTGTGTGTGTGTGTGTGTGTGTGTGTGTGTGTGTGTTTGTGTGTTTGTGTGTTTGTGGTGTGTGTGTGTGTGTGTGTGTGTGTGTGTGTGTGTGTGTGTGTGTGTGTGTGTGTGTGTGTGTGTGTGTGTGTGTGTGTGTGTGTGTGCGCACGCGCTTGTGTGTTGTGTTGGCAGAATTTGGCTTCTTTTTGCAAGGATGTTGTTCATTAACCAAGAGTGACAGAACTCAAGAGCTTTCTGCTGAGGAGAGAGAGGAATGTTTGTGTCAAAGTGCCAAGTACCCACCCTTACCCTGAGACTCATAGTCTAATTCCCCTGGCTCCTTGGTGCCAGGCTTCATCTCACTGTCTCACACAAATGTGAATACACAGACCTAAAAATATATACACGCAATAACACCACACACAGGCATGCACATACAAGTACAGTAGCCTACAGTACACACTTACAAGCTGTAAGCTGTAACTCATATACACATCGAAGAATCCCAACATTCTTGACATATTTAAAGGAACAGCACACACTGCCCAGGACAGAAACACACCTGTCATCAAACTGTTAATGTTGGGTTGTGTTTGGGATCAAGTTATCACCTGGACTCCTCGAGCAGCAGGAGGAGACGGCAGCGTGGAGTTTCGGTGGCTGCTATATGACCCAGTGTACCAAACACACGCTCTGCAGCGATCACATCATTCATGGTCACCTAAGGGAGACAAATGAACAAAAACTTGAACCTGGAAGTTATAGCCTTGGGAAAAAGAAAACTCTGTAATGTTTTATCTGAGTACTTTTTACAGAAGCGATTAATGATAGGACATAAAATGAACAGCTGAGGCAACAAAAACTAAATTTAAAAATTTAAAAAACTTAAAAACAAGTAAAAGTGGCAGTTGTAGATCATGTATCCTTTACAGTCTTAAAGGGGGCTATATTTGGGTTAAATCATGAGGTAGATAATTCTAGAAAACATAGTACAATAATTTAAAGCAGGGAACAGGAGCGTTATAATCTGACTTTTTCTTTCTTTCTGACGGTCAGTTTGAAAAGAAGACTTTACCATTTTATCCAACTAAGCACGGTATTACATGTTAGTTAAAGTCCTTTAGAGGTTCTGTACTGGCCCAGGCTAGCTGGTCACATCGCTTCCAGTGACTGTGCTGATTGAAGCCAATCAGCAGTTTAAAGTAACCTCACATTTAATGGATTCTCTTAGAAGTAGTAAAGTATTAATCTTCTCAGCTCTTCACGAGAAAGCCAGGTTTCTTCTCAAAAAGATTTCAACTATTACTTTACATTTCTTCAGATATATTTCAGATCTAAAACATCCAAACAACATTTAACAAATGATATCTTGTTTTACATAGTAACAATTTGACTTAATACCTCATAAGAAGAAGTTCAAATTGTCATTGGTTAGGTAACTACATTTGTGTCTCGCAAAGGGGACAGAAGATGCCACCTTCAGACAGAAGGAGGACTGCTTTAAAAGTGAGCTGGTCCTCACCTCCTGGCCATTGATCCTCTGAAGGTTGAAGTGGTTGAGGCGGTAGATGATGAAGGAGCGCCACAGAGCCAGACTGACCACTGGGTTGCCCTCTGGGTGGATTGTCAGCTGGTCCAGACGCCTCACCTGAGCCAGGGCCGCCAGCTGTGGCAGCCGGCTAATGTTGGTTTCCAAGAAGATCAGATGCTGCAGAAAATGTTATGAAAACATATAAACTTTGAAACAAGACCAGTTGTTTTGATTGAGAGCCCCCTGGCGGTGGATTTTACATACTGTGCGTTTCATTAGTAAAAAATATACATCTTGATCATCATCAAGACATTCTGATGCCAGGAGCAGAAACTGTTTCTATTAATCTATCTATTGTTAGACCTAGATTTAGTTTTGTCATTTACTGCTAATGCAGTACTTTCTTTCCCTTTAAATTTTTATTTTTTTCCACTAGTTCTGCCACAAAACCTCCCACATGGTGGCAATTAAAGTTTTTATTGTTGGTTGGGTACCAACACAACTGTACATCGGGCACCTTTCTCTCTTTAAGTGAGATTATGTTGGAGTATCTTGAGCAAAATCTTTACTCTTTGTCTAGTGTCATTGCAGTTTGGTTGTGGATTATGCTAAACTTTAACCTTAACCTCATCTGTGTCTGCTTCTTCTTGAGGAAACTTATGTCGACATCATCCCATGGTTCATTTTGGTATGCGGCTTGTGACCTTACCGACAGATTGGGGAACTTGACCCTTGTTCTCGGCAGTGTTGGTACAATGGCGTCAAAGTTGATGTAGCGAAAGGTTATGACAGTGACAGCACCAGCAGTCTGGACTCCCCAGCCCCTCTCCAGGGCCTCCAGGGCTCCCAGTCCGAACAACCGCAGAGTGTCTCCATCAAGCTCCGCCAGGTGACTGTCAGAGAGGGACAAGCTCTGAACACTGCCGCTGCCCGGCTCCACAAGCCTGCATAAACAGACGGACAAAAACAGTCTTTATATGCTGAATGCACAGAATTTGTTGCCTTTTGAAACCTGAAGGCACTCTTTGGGCCAAAGTGCAATTTGTGTGAAAAAGCAGTCATTGTACTACAAAAAAGGTAAATGCAACATCAGAGCAGAACATGAGAAGTCTAGTCAATGTCCTGTTTGTCTTGTCTAATTGCTTTGCAGTAGAAGTGCCCTTCCAGGATAAGAGAGTCGTGAGAGTGGAGAATCTGGGGGAATCACAAGGAGACCTTATCTCTCTGCCTGTTCGAGTTCACGTCCTCAGCCCTCTGCTTCAGCCAAGAATCAGGGGAATGTCAGCATAGCAGGGCATCAGATGGCTACTGGCTGCCCGGTACTCAACACTGATCAATTTGGATTCCGCCCGCCAACAGCTAATCACCCCTATTCATATTTCACACCCTCCCAATCTTGCTGCAACAGAGCGGCAAAATGGTTTGAAGACTAATCCTTTTGATTGCAGGACTTAAATCCAAGATTCTTGTTGAGACCCATTTTTAGAAAGTTAGTGTTGAGGGACAGAAAAAGAAAGAGAGATGAAAAGGGACAACAATCATACAGCAGACAGAGAGGTACATGCAACTTGAAGCTGAACAGTAACAGAAGCTCTAGCCACCTTTGTTAGAGACACAGTAAGACTGATCCCCCAGGAGCTGACTCCTCTCTGATCAAAGGAGAAGGGAACATTTTCTCTACTTACTATTCAGTGAACCGGAGGGAGGGGGTCATTTTGTAGAATTTAACTAATAATTAAACTGCATGAAAAGGAGAGGAGTGAGCGATGCATTGATACACTTCTCAGCATTAACTAAAACTGCCTTTGTAAAAATGTGAGAATAAAATTGTAAATAAGATGTTTTTCTTTTCATTCCCACATCACATACTTTAGAGAAGGCAACCCCATTGAAAACTGATTGCATCATTGTAACATGCTGTTGATCAGAGCAAACTGCTGTTTATAATAGATTCCTATAGAGCTAATGTTGCTAACTGTTGTTCTAAAGTCTTTAACAACAAATATAGTCTATCTCATATCAAAGAAGAAAGAAAAGGAGGAATCATTCTAATTTAGAAACAAACTCAATTAAGGGATTTATATTGTAGGGAAGAGAGAGGGCAGTGTGGATTGTTAGTATTTGGTCAACAAACAATAATCATTGCCTTAAATCCATTAAATATGTGTAAACTGTTGGAGGAGGAACATGACACAAAATAGACTTCACGTCCTGATTCATGCTACTTTGGCAAAAAGACAGGTGAATGGTTATGTGCCTCAGGAAATGCAAAGTGCAGTTCATGTTTTGCATGCTTGTGTTCATTAAAGAATACACTGTCTTTGAGGCCATAGTTAGCCTTTGAGTTCAGTCCGTTTTAATAAGTTCAGTTAGGTTTAATACCTTTTGGGAGAACTACAGTTGAACAAAAAAAAAGGCACAAATTACAAAGCAAACATAAACAACAACAGGATTAATCGTGTTCTGCAGCTTGATAAACACCAATAAACCAATAACTGACAGGGATTAACCCACACAATCTTGTATACTTGTATCCCGGCACAATACTTTAACATGATACCCCAAATAAGGCTCGCTTAATGAAAGCAAGTCTCAGTCAAACATCAAGGGGTGGTAAAGGGAGATTGTTTGGAGTTGCTATGGCAGAGTCATAATTGCCGTCAACTAAAAATCCACTGAAGGCATAGAAAGATGTATTACCCAATGACCGTAAAAACAAAATACACATCTGTAAAAGTGGAGACCTTCGAGAACACAGGTCCACTTATCTTCTCAATTTGACACTGGCATTGAGAGTTATGACAAGGCCTCTGAAGAGTAGAATCTCCCTTGTATTGTTTGCAGCTACAAAAAGCAGGTATACAAACATAGGTATTAACACATGACTTCCTCTTCCAGATATTTCAATAAGTATTTAATAGAAAGAGCATTGACACAGTGCAGTTGTAATGTTTAAAGTATAAATAACAGATCTGGTAGTAAAAATACTAAACGTACAAAGTCCTGCTGAGTTCTGATGTAATGAATGTATTGACAGATACATTGGACTTCTCAGCTATAGATGGGGAGGGGCCAGACCTTTCTACAGCATTTTAATTGTCAGGACATGCCATTCATCTGAGATGTCAGAGTGCCAAAGGCAGCAAATCTGGAGGGGCTGGTGAAAGAGATGAAGCGTAACATGTAGATAAGTATTGGTAAGAATTAGTACTCCTCAACTTCTGGAAGTGTGCCATCAACACAGCCTACACTGTGCCACATATTGTTCCCCTTCAATCATACCCGAAAGGCAGCCAGGTGGCCCTGAATCCCCTCTGACATGAACCCAGCGACTAACACAGAGTGAAGAATGGAACAAGGCGGGGAAGAAAAAATCTGTCACAATTACATGGGTACTGCTCTGGCTTATTAGACTCTGAATCTAATTCAATTAGAGCTATCTCACTTAATCCTACAGGAGTTTTAAAAAGGACATCTGTCATCTCTCAAGAACTTAATCCCCCCAAAGACATGGCTTGTAACACACATACATACTGCACACACACACGTCTCCAGTTGCCAAAATACTGTGTGGAAGTGACATGTATGAAACATTGCTCTCTAGGCTGCCATATCAAGAGAGCAATATATCATGTCACTCTGTCAAAAAGTGAAAACATATGGTTCAAGTGGCACTAAGTGGTGCAGATGATAGGCTTGTTGGGTGCTGAGTGAAGCAGACAGGGTGATTCAAAAGTGTTTTGTTTTAGATTTCAGGTTCCATTGGAGAAGTCTGCAGAAATTCTTTCGCATCGTTGTGAAAATAAACCGTTGATTTATGTGCCTGAAAGACCACCTGATCAAGATCTCTGCACCATTCTGATTAATCTAGTGTATGAATAGTAAAAGGCCTTAGTTTTGAGTAATAACTCTTTAACATAACGCCTCCATTCATCTCTGCTCCCCTCTCCTACGGGAAATAAAGTCAAATAAATCTTACATTGTTTGCAAAGGAATAAAGATGGGCCTTTGCCACTGTAAAACTTTGGCATTGAACCAGACTTTTGTCTCAAACGTTTCATAGCAACTATTTGGCACAATCATGCTTCGTGTGCTGTCAACATTCATGTCTCCAAACTGGTGCTGCTGACGACAGCCAGCGATGACATCATGCTCTTCTTTTTACACATATAATTATGTTTTGTGGGCATGTTGATGTTTGTTATGCACATATAACTATTCTTAATCATAGTGATTGATCACAAATATTTTTATTTTTGAGTGCGTACATTTTTTCATTGTTGTTTTTTTAACATCTTTACATTTTCCTGTCATTTTCCATTCTTTAAATTTGTAATTTTCAGAATTCCAAAATGTTCACATACAATTCCCATCTAGCAGAGGTGGAGAGTCAAAGGTTACAGCAATAATACTAAACAAAAGTTTAAGATAAAAAAAAGCATTATTGGGTGATCAGATTGTTTTTTTTTTTTTTTGGTTTTTTTTTTGGGGGGGGGGGGGCTTTTTGCCTTTATTGGATAGGACAGTTGAAGAGAGACAGGAAATGTTGGGAGGTGAGAGTGGGGGATGATATCTAACGCTGACGAGGACTATAGCCTCTGTACATGGGGAGCGTGACATAACCACTAGGCTATCAGCATTCCTGATCAGATATGATTTTTTATGGATATTTTGGTTCCAAGTGATTATGAAAGATAATCCGAGATAATATGGATTATTGTGCTGCATACATTTCTCAATGGCTTGCATTTTGTTTTGTGTAAAAATCTTTCTTTTTGTAAGTAATTGGTGGTGCCAGGTTTGTAAAGGCCCTTGTCATTCTGTAATTTAATACTAGTAGAAGTAATACAACACTCAACTCAGAGTGTATTAGACTGAATCGCGTGAGTCCTGCTCATTGACAGAACCTGTTAAACCACATGGCTGAAGTTATAATAAAAAGAACACAGAACAGTAATTGTAAAAAGAACAATTACTATCAGCAAAGCTAGATGCCTCAAGGGAAGATGTGTTTTATTGTGCTTTTTGGTAACTGATCCTTTACTCTGTCAGTCTTTACATCATCATGGAGCCCAACAGAGCTCAAGGTGCCCGGCAGGGTGGGTGTACACAAACATGCATGTTTCTCTTACTTTGGATCTCGTGGGCTGTTTGGACGACTGTTGGTGCGGAGTCTGTTCTCCGTTCCCCCTGATGGTCGCTCTGGTCCTGAACCTGGGCTTACCCGTCTGATTTAAGAAGAAAAAAAGGAAAATTGCAGATTTTGCCTCAACTGTTAGGGGAGAAAACCTCCTGTATATCAAGTCCTATCAATCTACACCAAGTGTAAGATAGATCGTGATTATAAATTCCAATATGAGCAACATAATTTACTGCCTTGCCAACACTACCTCAGTTTAGCATGCTAAAATGTACTCGTGAGCACAAAACATGAAGTACTTAGGACAACTGAAGATGTTACAATTCATCCTATAGAAGGAGGATTTTTGAAACGTTTCACGAAAAAACAATAACCTCAACCAACTAATACTACTTCCGTTAAAACGTGTGGATCTCTAGAGCCAGGAGGCTTCATTATCTGGGCACCATGAATGTCTCAAAAAACCAAATGCATCCATCTAATAGTTGTTGAGATATACATGTATGTTAGCCAGACATGCAGTGCAGCTGACAACATATAAAGCCTAAAGATCAGTGTGGTTAATTTGAGTCCTGCAGGTGAATGTACCTTGTGTTTTATAAATGACCATAAATGTGTTACTTTTAGCAGAATTAAACAAAACAAACAAGTGTTACATTACTGGAAGCACTATACACTTCAGACCCAACAGAAGCACAATTCCGGCATAACACTGATTTTTTTTTCCAGCCAGTAAACTCTTTAAGCATTGATAAGTGACCTAGTCTTCCACTGTTTTTTTGTGTACCTGGGTTCTTCTGGAGAAGGCTCCTGTCCGAGGCCATTGGTCTGGGCGGGGCAGTGGGCAGGGCTGTTTTCCGGACTGACTTCATCTTTAGCTCCATTTGTTGGGGGCAGCTCCAGACAGGTCTTAACCCCCTCCCACTGCTGTGCTGCATTACGGATAGCCAGACGCCGCTTCTCCTGGATGATCAGAACACACACACGCACGCACACACACACACACACACACAGAGGACAGAGATGGTTTCAAGTGACAGTTCTCTTGAGTAGCATTCAGAGGGCATGGATGCAGATAATTTAACCTCTCTGTCTATCCTGACATAATTGCAGGCAAACTAATACCTCCTGCCTTGATTGTCCCTGAGATATGTTGTATTAGACTTTATAAGAGGTTTACTTGCTGCTAGCAAAAATCATCCAGCCCCAAGCTTAAATTGAAAATTGTATATGAATGTGTTGGTCCAATGTTTTGGCCTTATTTACTGCAGCATTTTGTTTAAGTGCAGTCTGCTCCTATAGCAGTAAAAGTGAAGCCCCTCCCCTGCAAGACAGAAGATTCCTGCTGCTCTGCTTTCTTTCACTTGTTCTGTCCTGGCTGAGCTGTAGTTTCGATATGCTTGGCAAGGAATGTGCCACTCCCTGATTCATGGCTGAGTCAGTATCAATTCATATTGAATCCTTCGCTCTAACTTGGCTGTGAATTCAATACACAACACCAAGGATTAGCAAGAGTCAGGTTACGGATATACAATGGTACCACACAGAGACCATCTTTCAACATGAGTAACCACTGCAGCGTAGACACAGCAGTACTCTAGCACATCCACAAATACCATACTCATATATACAGACACAGAACAACAGTTTCATGTGCAAGAAAAACATCTTTGATAATTCAAAGAAATATCAAATTTACAAATACAATACCACTGTAAACAAATTACCTCTCCCGTAAATTGGATATGTTTCCTAAGGGTATCTGTATTGTATCATGCTGCTGTGTATGTTAACATTTGATAAGTTAAGTAGCATCCAAAAAAAGTGTATTTACTGGTCCACTAAAACCCAGCTTCAACCATCACAACACATACGTAGATAAGAATAACAAAGGATAAATAAAGGATCAAATGGTGGTGAATGGGGAAATCTAGCTATAGATAACTCTTACAAAAAAAGGCATCATTGGTTCAGAGGACACTTGTTAATCTATTCTTTGAGACCCTGTCAAGTGTATTTGCTCTAAACTCTAAATCCACAAAGCCAAAAACAAACGAACAAATCAGACGAAGTGGTACCTTATGAATTGTCTGCTTGTGACTCTCCTTCTTCTTCTCCTCTTCTTTTCGAGCCTGTACACCAGCCATGCGCCGCTCCTCGTCCTGAAAGAGAGAGCTAGTGCAATGAGGTTGTCGCTCCATTCATGAGTTCTGAATTATTCAAGAGAGAGGGGGAACCACAAAAGATGCCGCCAGGGAGACTGTCCTCTACACCAGAAGTGGACCACTGTGGAGGATGGGAGAGATTCTCACACCAGCCGGCTGCATCACAGGATTATCTGTCTGATTTTCAGTCCCGGATCAACTATGCCCAGCTGTTGGGGAAAGCCAAAACTCCCAGAATGCAATGCTGCCAACACAATCTGAGTGGTGCAGCTCAGCTGGGAGCTGGGAATATTTAGTGTAGCTGTCTGTGACGGAGTAGCAGAGTCGATGCTTCAGTCTGATCAATAGAGGCAAATGTTAATTTCACTGGAGTCGAGACAGTGATGTCAGCCAGTAGAGACACTTTTAAGATGTAATGCCAGTTCTGCATGTCACTATTATTACCTAATTCTGTGAGAGGAAAAGAACATCCAATGGGAAAAATGACCAAAGTGTGTTTGCTGTTTGCTGAAAGGGATCAATATTGTAATGATTGCAAAGGCTGTTATTTATCAGCATAAACAAAGCCTTTGTTCAGCCCTCAAACAATCTATACTAGGACGGGTTAGTTGGCTGTTGTTTCAGCCAACAATAAAATTTAAAGTTGAATACAAAAAAATAAAACATTGTAAAAATTGAAATGAAATGAATAAAATGGTATATTCCCCAAAACATTGCAGTTGTATTTGATGTAGAACATCTATTTATATTTCTTTTTTCTTTTTATAATATTAAAGACTATAAATGTATATTTTTTAGTCAAGGACTGTTAATCAACTCCTGAAGCGGCTTTGGATTTGTTTTTAAAATAGTTCTATATTTACTTTAAACTTGTGCCCGATTTACGCCAATCCCTTCTTTTCCTTTACTGAGATTCTGAGTCAGAGATTCCAGTCTGACAGCAGCTTATGAAACAGAAAAAGTATAGCTGAAAATTGGTACATGGACCTCATTATATCAAATACATGTATTAATGTCCCACTGCACTGGCAGTCATAGATTGTAATCCTGCAACCCCAACACATTCACAGCAGGTGGCTGTTCAACATGCGGCTGGTTCTCTTCGAGGTATCTGCCGTTTAAAGGCAGTTTTTCCTCACCACTGTAACTTTGCTAAATGTTGCTTAGTGCTGTGCTCATCAAGGATTAATGTAGGGTCTTTGCAAATAATATAAGCAAGAGTACGGTCTAGTCTGCTCTTTTTGTAGAGAGTCTTAAGATAACATTTGTAAGGAATTGGCACTATACAAATAAAGACTGATTGATTGATTAATACCTTTAGTAAGAGACGTGTCCAGCCTGTTGTGTGTCTATGTTTCTGAACTTTCCCTTTTTTACCCTTATAGTCAAAACTGTTCCATCATAAAAGAACAGTAGCATTTTATCTAATTTGCAGTATTAAGACTCATCTCATTCATAGATAATGGACAATCTGCCAACAACCTGCCAGGCATAGATAGTATCTCACAAGATCTGATCTCCCTTCTACTGACAGCATCGTGCACTGGGGTCAAGTTTTCCAGATCACTTGGAGAAGAAAATCTTTATCTTCAGAGATTATGAAGTCTACTCTCAGCAACATCACCACACTGTTTAAATAAATTGAAACTTCAGTCCTAACCTAACCCTGTTATAATATGTACTGCTAAAATTAAACCTTTTGGTAATGAGATATTATCTCTGTTTTCAGATATGACAGATACTGACAGTAGCAGATCATGAAACTTGCAAAACCAGTTCAAGACCATGTATGCTTTGAAATTCAAGTGAAAACATGAAAAAAGTTGAAAATGGAGCTACGAGTTTCTTTTTTCCAAAGTAGCAGTATGTTTTGAGGGCAAGGTGTGTGGTACTCACAGATTCCTTGAGAGTACAAGCTCAGACCTGGGTGCTCCTGCTTGACAGCCTTTAAAAGGCTGATATTTCACTGTAGCACTTTGCTGGCATGCTATATTAATTCGATGACTTCATGTAAATTGCTTGAGGATAATTATTGTTTTGTTAGCAGATTTATATTATTGGTATTGTACATTTTTAGCTCACAGTTTAATCACTTAAAATAATACATTTGTGTTAAGCGGCACAAAGGAATCAGCATGTCCAGTGTCATCAGGTTCGGGCAATAAGCTTAATTATTCAGGCTTTAATGAATTTAGAATAGAGAACAGTTTAAAGATATATGTTTGTCAAAACTCCACATGAGTTCGTCCCTGTTCTTTTTAAAATGTTCAATAAGCAGTATAGCTTGGTATTTACTGCCATATGAAGGTCTCCCATTGTGGTCATGTGAGTAAATGTCTTTAATGTAAAGTAATAATGAAAGAAAACCTGAAAGGACAATGAACTAAAAGTAAACAAACTCAGAATCTGTTGTGATGTGCAAGATTTGGCCAGTGACCAGTTTCCTCTTGTAATCACACAAACAGAAAGAGTTAAAGAGTTTGGCCTTACTGTGATGCGCTTCATGTCCAGCTGTTTCAGGTGAAGCACACAGCGCAGGACGGCCTGCTTGTACCATGTCTCCAGGGCTACAGGATTCCCATCCAGGGTGAGTTCAGAAAGGGAGCGTGACTCTCCGAGACAGGCTAGCTGATCAAAACTAGACACAGGGAGGAAGAAATTGAGTTAACTCAAGCGTTATAGCTACACATTATTATTTTCAATACAATACAATATACTCCGACAGTTTTACAATCATAGAGGAAGGACGACCAAACTCATTGGGCAACCTAAGTCACAAGGTAAATCAAGCATAAAAAATGTTTTATGTTCAAACAAGATACACAAAACATGACCAACTGGTGAATTAGCAGGAAAACTGGTAGCATGAGATGACTTGGGGGAAAATTATGAGAGAAAAATTGGCTACTCTGTTGATATCAGCCTGTGGCTAAGGGAGACATGAAAAAGCACAGTCATGTTATGTAAGCAGTGGGGGTTCTATCATTACTAATTTGTAATAATAACCTTGATGAATCATTTGCCTGGAACTGCTTATGAACCTCCCACACTGCACTATGCCTGATCCCAGCCGGAGGTTATTGTATGCAGATTAAGGTCACAAGATAAACCTCTGGTTTACTATTAAAGAAAGTTCTGCTAGCGCATAACAAAATTTCACAGTTAAGGAAATGGTCAAATAAAATGGAGTTAATAATATTCAGAGACACTTATCAATGCAGTAACTAGTATACTGGGCATTTCTGTGTTTTTAATTCCCACTTCTTTATGAAACTGTGTGTCATTTTTACATAATTACTTGTAATCGAGACAGTTAGATGCTACCAATAATGAAAAGGGTGATTTTCACAGTGATAATGAGAAGTGACTCGAGAGTACATCACTGGTGCTTGACCACATCTCATACATTTTGCATAACTGTGCATTCACAATCCTTTTGAAAAAAGCCTTCCTGGGTATTGTTACTGTGATGAAATCAGTTCATAATAGTGTCAGCAGTGAATAGACGACATACAACTGTCCCTGTGTGTTGTCCAAGGTCCGATTAAAAAGTAGTTGTATGCTGGGAGTGAGCTGTGTGGTTTTAAACTGTATAACTTCTAAATCAATCCAATGCTAGAATCTGCCTCGCTTCAGATTCATTATTCTAGCAGGTTAAGACAGAAACTCAGGGTAACAATTAGTGAAATCACAATTTAAGACATTATGAGGTGTTTTTTGCTCCAACATCCTGTCCCAGGGCCAACGGACTGCACCATGATGGAAAGTGTGTTCTGCCCCTCGACCTAGCAACAGAGCTCAACGGTTCTCCTATCAGCAATTACCAGTTACAAAAGTTACACACATCAGGTTTAAACACTAATATAGTGTCCATTCAAAAGACAATTTAAAATACTACTAACAAAAAGCAAAGGTAAATCATAACAATGTGAAGTAAATAGTTGAATAACCACAATGCATTTAAAATTATTGATCATTTAATACTAAGTTTAAGAATTCAAACTTATCATTTGGTTCAAATGACTTTTTAAGGATTCTATGTGAAAGAACACAGACACAGAATCGCACAGACACTAGAACAGGGCTGACTTGGGATGTCAGGTCAGATCTATCACATCACAAGGTGACTGTAAAGCAGGCTAATGAATACAGGCCCACCCTGTATCCTACACACAGGCCCCTCCTCCAGGCAGGCACAAAGCATTTGTAAAGCAGCCTTATTCAGAGAGAAGAGTGTGCTGCTTCAACTAGCTAACTCTATGGAATCTTGATCGCTGACTAAGAGAGGGAGAAGCAGAGGGAACAAATTGACAGATAAAAAACAGAACAGAGCTTTAAGCTGGCCGACATTTGCACTAAGTAACAAAATACACCTACACACTTTCACCTATGAATGCTGCTCCCAATTCAATCCAACTACAAATCTGGTATTACTTTATGCGGAAGTCAATTTTTATCTCTGCTGTGTGAATAACTTTAATTTATCCCCCCCCCCTCCCTCTCTCTGGTGACAACATGCTAAAGACACATCCTGGTTGTTCTTTTCTAGGTTACAAAACCTACCCACCACAGCAAACCTGTGTGTGTTTTTTGTCTGTCTGTGGCTGTGCATATCTGTGTGTATATTCTGCCTGCAGCTTGTGAGCCGGACCCATGCCAAGAGCCAAGGGAGTGGGCATGGAGATGTCCTGCCGCTATCCTTGTCCCTGCTATTTGGGGAGGAGGGAGTTAAGCGGTATTAGCTCTTACCTGGTGATGTTGTTGCAGCCGAGAAAGAAGCGCTGCAAGCAGGGCAGGCGGTCCACCTCAGTCTAGAAAGAGAAAGAGGGAGAGGGAAGAGAGAGAGATGAAGGGATGAGAAGAAGAGAAGGTGCTCAGGAAGAGGGCACTGCATCGTCACTGCTGTTAGAGCACTGTATCCCTCTCCATTCCCTCAGTCACCTTGCAGCTCTCAGTCTCAGCATACAGCATCCCCATCCACCCTGCGCATGCACACACACACACACACACACACACACGCGCACACACATATACTAGCATGCTGCCTCGTCTGCACATGGAGAGGAGGGGCTGGAGAGAGACAGAGAGAGAGAGGGAGACAAGAGGAGGAAAGGGGGAGGGGAGAGAACGCCTGTGTGCTGCGTTAATGCAGAGATCCCCTGCTGCAGGAAGCTAACTCAAACAGATATACATCCAGGCGCACACTCTGAGCAACTAGATACTGTACCTCCTCAAGCAAGAATAATAGCTACGACTCATTCAATGAAAACTGACTTGGAGGGGGAAAGAATTCTTCATCCGGAAAGATCAATGCAGAGTTTCGTGAGAGGGAGGGGTGAGGAGGGGTGAGGAACAGCAGCTGGCTTGCTGGCAAAGTGAAGATGATACACAGGGACGTATATGCACTATCACAACCAATCATGACTTCAGCTAATCAGTTTGTACTGTGTGTAAAAATGTGCTGTGTGTGTGCGTGTGCGTGTGCGCGTGCGTGCGTGCAGATGGTCAAGGCTTTACATGCCGACAGCAAAGAGGACACTCCCAGCAGCAGTCTGAATGAGCTGCATCAGCGTCCGCCCCTGTTGCAGCCACCGCCTCGCAACCTCCTCCAAGACTGTTGCCAGTTTCCATTCAAAGGAGTGATCAGACCAGCACTGAGGCTATGCTAGCTGCTCTGCAGAGAAAAAGTACAAACACTGCAGCGCAGACTCTGAACATTCCCACACACCCTGTCCACACAAGCAGATAAATATAGTACACACTTACTCATTCTTGTTTCATCTATCCCCACAGCCAAACTGCTCACTGTAGTACAGTATGAAACATCAGCAGCAATGCTACATAGAGCCTTTTTCTGTTTGTAGAATGCAGAATCTACAAATGTAATATACTGAAATCATTTTACATGTGCACCTTGATTGAAATGAAGTCCACAGTATTCAACTGTCATCTAATGAGTCGTGGGACTCATACATACAATGTATAACAGACAATGAGAGATACTCCACTTTTCACACTGTCTTTTGGCCAGGCTCAGAACACAACTAACAACAGTAAGCACAACACTGTTATGATCATGTTTAATATGTGACTGTCCAGTGTAGATTAGGAGCATTGGACTTTTAATACTTTTGTAAGCATATAGATTATAAAGTGAGGCCCATATTAAAGGACAAAACTAAACTCTCAGAAATAGCCAATCACAATGGAAAGATAGACTGCATATGCCTCAGGTAACAGACTCGTAACAAACGTTTATGGTGAGATCCTACCATCAATAGTACTACTCACTCACACCTCATATATTTGGTTTTAACAGTCCAGCCTAAATGGTTGTTTAACATCTTCACAATGTGATTCTGACAGCAGGCAAGAAATATAATTTGACGGGGGAAAAAAGAACACACAGAATTAACTGTGATGCTAGACCCACATCTATGCTTGTTGACTAGATCTGCTCTGCTTTCCTTTCTCAACATTTTCAGACACCAAAATTAGACTAAGAGAGTTGTGATTTGCACATAATAAGTGATATTGCTAAAAAGGTATCTTGGTTGTAGGACAGCTTTTTATTTCTGCTTATAAGGGGAGATCATTCTGAATCTTATGACAACAAAATCTGGTACATATTCAATTCATATATTACTTTCATTTTATGAGGAATGTATAGGGATTTCTGTTACTTCACTACTGTGCACTTCAGCAATACAGATATTTGTTTTCTTTTACTATTTTAAAAAGTGCAAGTCATGCTAACCAGTGCTAGCTTAATCTGACCCTCCTACACATCTCCACTGCCTCTGTCTATGGATGCTGGTGAAGCAGCAGCCATTGCACGCTGTCTGAGACTAAATATAGCAGCTTTTTCTCAGACACAATGATGTCATCACTGAGCTGATGTGCTGCATAACAATCGGCAACCAATGTGAGATCTTTTTCTAAAACCAGATTGATCAGAACCAATGAGCTGACAGGATTTGTTGTTGTTTGTTGTGGGGTCGGTTATAGCTTTGTGGCTACGTGTGTGTGTGTGTGTGTGTGTGTGTGTGTGTGTGTGTGTGTGTGTGTGTGTGTGTGTGTGTTTCTGTGTGCCCACGTCTTCACCTCTCTGTCATGGCTCCACCCTTCTATTACTGACAGTTTGCGTGTCTTCTTCTTTCACACCCTCTGACAGAGACATTTCTCCACAGAAACAGAACTACCTCTCATCACAGCCGATCTCTGTTTCATGCACAAACACACCACAAAAGAGCACACAAGCTGCCCAAATAAACACACAGGTATATGTGGATGCTGAGAGGGGTGTCAAGGATTAGAAGCAGTTGGTGTTTTGCGGTTACTCTTTGAATAGCTAAATCTGAGGGGTAAGCCTGGCTGGCACGCATCTGGCCTCAGGTATTGTGTGCCATAATTGCATATGCAGTTCATTATGTGGGTGGACACATTGTGACTGCAAACTGATGTTACATGCTCTCTGCCGTGTTGTTTTTGCACTCAGTTGCAAGTGTTTAAAGCTTCTAAAAGGTTGAACAAGCCGCCACACAATAAAAGCAGAGGGTAAATTATGAATTCATGAGAGATGTGATGAATTTATGACCCCAACACACACAAAGACAAGAGCTAACGAATCCATAGCAGATCTAGCAGTGAACCAGCTCACTACTGACCCCACAAGAAGAAAGGCGCATTGGAAATAATCTGTCTAATCTATTCAGCCTGGATGCCTCTGGGTGATTCCTTTTTGCTTTGTTTGTTTTATCAGTGCAAATGCTGACTTTAGAGTTCTTCCAAACAAATCAGTGTTCCTGCTGCCAAAATGTAAAATGCATCACTTACTGCCCCAGGACTTTCCAATGGAAAGACCCATTTTATAGAAAGAGTAAACACCAAACAGCAGAACACAGCAACATAGTCATAATAATCAGTTATTATTGTTGCAGGTGTTCATGAGCTGTAACTTAAAAGAAAATATAATTGATTTGAGTCTAATCTATTGCTTGACCTAAGAAAAATGTGGATTACAATATTCAGTGTGCAAATAGACTTCACCAGAGTTTACTGAGAATTGGAAAACAAATTACACTTGCTCTGAGTGCTCTGACTCAGTTGGTACTGAGTCGGTCTTCTCTCGTCGGGGGGTTCGATCCCCAGCTCCTGCAGCCACATGCTAGATGTGTCCTTGGGCAAGACACTTTACCCCAAGTTACTCCCACTGCCTCGTCAGCAGAGAGTGAATGTGTATGAATTGGATTAGTTACTTCTGATGGACACTTTACATAGCAGCCTCTGCCATCAGTGTGTGAATGTGTAGGTCTGACCTACACATTAAAAGCACTTTGAGTAGTCAGAAGACCAGAAATGTTCAAGTCCATTCACCATTTAGTCCATCTACATCCTAAATATGTACATACTTACTGTCTTTACATGTCCACCATGTTGAAACTAAGCATTACCTTTTCCCAAAACATTCAACCTTAAGACAACGTATACGCGCACATGTAACAATATATAAGGATTTAACTTGATGTCTGAAATGACTGCTTCTTACATATAAGTCTTAAAAATCCTTATTATAGCCTTTCTTCCAGTCCAGAATTTCAGTCTCCTTGAATAAAAGGGAAAACCTGGACACCTTGAGGATGCTTATTTACTTTGAGTGTGATAAAAGCACTTGGCAGCAAACACCACTAATGACAGAGACTAGAATCTGCTGAGGGGTAGCATTTTTCCTCTCCTCTCAAATAAAACACAACATCCGATAATTACCACTGGAAGTGGTTCAGGATCAGAACTTGCAGGCAGAAGACACGATGAGTGACAGGAAGAGTTTTTTTTTATTTTTACAAAACAATGTTGGATTACGTATTTTCTACCCCAAGAAGCAGGAAAGGGCTTTGGGGATTTGCATACAAATGAAGGGGCCTGTTTTGGCATGCACTGTTCTGTTTATCAGATTTAAAGTATAGAAACCAAGAGGAGTGAATTTGCGTGTTTAGAATATCAAATTTCTCTTTCACTGCAACACAAAGTTGTTGGGAGGTTGTGAATAATGAGCTTCCTCTCCCTGGGTAACACCACATACTGTCTTACAGAGAGTTTATGATGTCATTTTCTGTTTGTTATTTTGTGACGGTCAAACCTGTTAAATGTGATCCCATAAGAGAGGAAACTGTATCTATCCACAGGATCTGGTCCAGAGGATAGACACGAAGATGAAAGATAAAGCATGCAACCACGTTCTTTATCCCATGACAAACATTTTCTGAGGGAACAGTTGCCAGACTTAATGAGTGTGTTTATTTTTTCATCAAAATAAGGAATGTATCACCTAAGCTGAAGACCTTCTGTGATACAGCTGCAGTGTTTACAGTCTAGGACCAGACAGAGAACTTCATCAGATCAAAAGGTGCAAATAAAAATGTAATCAAAGCACTCTAACTCGCTTTTACTACTATTAATTGTTTTCTTCCTTTCAAAGAAACATGTGAAGAATAGAAGCCTCTCAAATGAAAACAACTTATGTCCTGGTAAAGGTTGTGTTCACTGTGAACAGTTAGTTTCCTCACATTTATGTGAAGCAGAACAGTGAACAAGCTGCGAAGACATTTCTTTAAACAGACACTAAATAGGAAAGCCCCTCACCAAGACAGAGATGCAGTTGTGGCGCAGGTTGAGTTCAGTCAATCTGTTCAGGCCCTGCAGGTTCTCAACTCTGGAGATATTGTTTCCTGTCAGGTTCAAGACTTGCAGCTCGCTTAGATGAGATAGGTTTTCTATTCTGGAGATCTGAATGAAAGCACAGAAAGACAAAGTCAGTGCACAACATCAAATTATATTAAACAGCATTCTGGATAATCATATTGTAAACAGAATACACAGAGGGAAGCAGGACAGGCAGTATATAGCATATACACATTGAGTTCTCAGTCCTCAAATTCAAATCAATGTTTTTAAAGATGACTGCATGGTTCATATGTATTTAAGATTATATCAGGCTACACACAGCTAAATGTTTCTTGGGTTGCAAAAAGAGGCTACACCTTCTGCTAAATGTCAAATAATTATAATACTATGACAATCAAACTTCTCTGTTATACCATTTCACATTTAACATCTTGAATGACTAATATGCACCCAGGCACATAAAGCAGTGACCCCTGATTTACCACTAAATCATCACAACAAATAAAAAGTAGAGGGTCAGTCAATGGTGAAATGATACCCAGTCCTCTCCCCTCCTCACTCTGGCATAGGATACTTAGGGGCCCCTGTCATTATTACACTTTAAATACTTCAGCGGAATTCCTGATGGCTGTTACCCTGACAGTGATGTGTTTGACCCCTAAAGTGCACACTGTACAGGGAGGATAGGGTTCAAGGGGTAGCAGGGGTTCAAAGATTCTGTCACAATACAAAACTTAATGATCACTGCAGCTCAAATTTGAAGCGATAAGACTACTGTACTCCCCCCATTCACAAGAGTTGGATCAAAGATTTCCCTTAATGATTTACAGAGAAACTTTTAAAACAAATGAACACCCTTTTAGGGCCCTTGACCAGACCTTAACTCTTTTCAAAGGATAAGATAACTAATGCTAAAAGAAAGTTCGACAAAAAGTTGTGCACATATGCACAAACCCTGAGATATCAAAATGGAAGGACTTTGGTGCATTGTATGAGTTTGAATGCTTTATTCTTCCATGACAGCTTGTTCATGTGCTGTCGTGTAACTCACCAACATAAGCACCCTGCTTTGTGAAGTACCTCCTGGTTACCAGGGTTCAGGTCTTATCTGCTACGCAACAGACTTGCTATCAATTTGAGCATTTTCTAATGAGGTTAATGTTCTACACAAATCTACACAGAAGGCAAATTGTAACATGAATTTCATGTGTTTATTCCATGTATTTCATTTATTCTATGTAATGGTTTATGCATCTTTATTCTTCTTTTGTTTGTTTTTACCTCTGCCTTAGGGACTAGATGGGCGAGAGAGGGAGGGAGTGCATTTACATGATTGTGGGTGTGATGCTAGTAAAAAACAAAACAGTAACCAGATATATCAATAAAGTTGTCATGGAGTGTTGACTCTGGGTTTTCCAAGTGCACCACATGAAGTGTGCATTAACAGGTGGAGGCATTGTTAAATGAAAATCACAAACTGAGTGCATCCACCCAGAACACCATCTGTACAAGGGTTGATAAGTTCACAGTTAGATCATCTTGCTGCATTTAAAGGCCTTCACAAAAGCAATATTATGGGCTCTCAGCTGACATGAATACTCTCATGTCAACACACAATCATCACTGACAGGACCAATGGCACATAAGAGGTTAGAAGTTGTGTCAAAAAGGAAAATGTATGAACAAAAAGCAGCCAGAGGAGGCAAAAACCCCTCATTGCAAAACAGGAAGAAACAACCTCAAATGAGTCACATTATGTCAGGCCCTGACTTAGGCATCAATACATGCTCATTATCTCAACACACTCAGGGGCAGATTTGGATTTTTTAAACATTTGAGCATCTTGTGTTACACACCATAAATAATGTGTGTTCCATGTACACACAGGGGAAGGGGAACTAAACGTTACATTTGTAATCGGAACATGGAAATGAATATATTGAAGATTTCTGCAGTGTTTTGTCTGATTCTTGTTCAACAAAAGTAGAAGACATGAACTTTAAAGATGGACAAAGAAATACTTCTTAGCAGGCAGGACAGAGGCCTGTTCTTGTCTTGGGAGTTGAGAGCAATGGTTAAGAGGAACATGCCAAGTAGAGGAGATACTATAGTCACATCAAGTTCCAACATGTTCCTTTTAAACAATGCGGCAATCTTCATCTTAATCTTAATGGCCTTAAGTGGTGAGAGAAAAGGGCACAAACACAGATAACCTTGTGTTACTGTGTCATTATGAAATAAAGACAGCAAAGCCTAAATCCTCCTCCTAGTGGGATGTCTCTGTCCCACCTTCACTTTATCACAGTATACTGTACTGTATACAGTATGCTTATCACACATGACAGATGTGGTCACACCTCATAAAAATATTTATTTCTATCATGGACAAGAGATGAACCAACATGTATTACTCTCCAATACTTTGGCTTTGTTTTACAGACACTGTGGGGCATTCTCCACTGTCCTCTCGGAGTATTTACATCAGATGTCAGGTCACATTGTAACTCCAACACTTAATCTCTGAGACTACAAGTGAGTTATATTGCACTCTACCAAAGAGAATGTCTCCTCCAACTCACTGTAAAGGAAACTGTGTCCCTGTTAGATAAACAAAATGGTAAAAAGATAGGTTGGGAGATACACATTAGGTCAAATCTCTTTGAAGCCAGTTTAGGAAAAGTATCTTTTTTGGTTGGAGTAATGCATTCATCATCCACTCCACTGTGGTTGCCTGCAAACAAATAGCTTCATCTGAATGCAATGTGCTTGCACTACAAACAAGGAAGGCACATAATTTATTCATTCAACATTCAGTTGTAACATTATAACATTACATGTGTTGCTAGCAAACACAACACACAGTCAGAGTTTGAGGCAACAGAGCCTACTCTAGGTGGAAAAAAATAACATAATGCTGTAGAAGTCATTGAATAGTAATTGGGACGCCTTCTCATGGAAATTGCAGCCAACATCAGAGAGAGAGGGAGTCTAAGCTGGGCTCTGGAGTCACTCTCTAAGGAGAGATGTGGGCGGCATGCTGGCAAAACACTAATTTGACCAAGGGAAGCCTTTCTATTTTATCTTCCTTTTCCAGGAGCTGTTAAAATCCTCACCAGTGACTCTTACATCATTTGTTTTCTCAGGCTTTAAATATCAGAGAGCCGCGCTCTAATGTGGAGACTAAACCAACAGAGGGAATAATAGATTTTGACCCAAATTAATCGTAAAACAGCATCATGTGCTACATCTCAAAACAATGTCTAGTGCTGAAAACATAGAAGCAGTTGTGCCTGTTGAATAAATTATTCTGGGGTCACCGAGGACACTGATGTGGGAGTAGACCCTTGACAAAAGCTTGTGGGTTCTGATGGTTTTCTATTCCTCACACTCTAACAGTGGTGGGAACTAAAACAAATGCTGAAGTTCAGTAACTAAAAACTGAGGTATGCAGGGGAAAGGATGATCATATCTCCAGCATTATTTCTGACAACCAAAAAGCCTGCAAAATCAAACAATATAGGAATGATGGACATTATCGATTTATTCCTAACACTGTTTTAAACACTCAATGCATAAAAGAGCAACAACTATACATTCTAGTTATAATACATAAACATAATTTTAAAGGTCATTGGAATATTATGACAGTTAAAGCAATGAATTTCCACGTGTGGCCTACTGCTGGCTCAGTTAGCTTCATGTGGGGGAGGTTTAAGAGACAATCCACTTCTACTGAACTTTACAGCTTAAGACAGTGATCTCCAGTTGCAGTATTGGCAACTAAATGCACCAGACTAAACACACTCTAGCACTAAGTGGGAGGATAGTGAAGATAAAATACCTGATTGTCATGCAAATCCAGGATGTTTAGCTTGGACAGGCTTTCCAGGTAGCATATCTTAAGAATTCTGAAAAATAAATAAAAACAAATATATAAGTGAAGAAGTGAGATAAAATGGGACATTTAACCTGGGTTAAGGTATCAATTAGAGGAAAGTGGATTTGTCACTGGCCAATAAGAATATACAAAATGGGAACAGACTGTTCACAAAAACAGTGTACAATGGCTTATTGTGCAGGACCACCATTTAGATCACACCTAAGGACAAAAAGGTGGTAGCATCTTTAAAAAGGGTGATAGAAACCTAAATCTACGGTAACATTTCCTCTTGGAGTAAGTGACTAGATGTCAGAGTTTGTCTGTGAGTGATTCATGACATTAACTTTCCTCTGGCTGACATTTCAAAACAAAATGAAATCGAGATACATGGTTTAAGAGTGACACTGGACACCTGCTGAGAGCACTCATCTCTGAAGCTTACTGTACAACAGCAGCTAGTTTATGAAATCTGCATTATCAGGATGTAGCACATTGTAGGCTGAAGGATGCGCTTATGATCGTGCAAAATAGGAGAGTTAAAAAAATTAAATAAAAATCAAGTTTAGAAGTCAAGAACTATATTTCCGGAGGTCAGACCCTCCCGTTTTGCATAAGGTTTTAAAGCACTTGGCATAGAAATGCAATGAATATTCTGACACCTTTAATTTGAGTAAATCCAATCCAGTGTGTTTAGTGTGAGAAACAGGCTTTATTGGCTCCATGTGTGCAGACAACCTCAGCATCCCGACTAATACTTGTTGTGATGTCTGCATCATATGATCTATTAAAACCTTTGCATTAGTAAATCTGGTTTAAACACCTGAGATTCTGTTTTTCCTGAGATTCTGTTTTTCCTCCTGTTTTTTCTATCAGGATGTAGCAAATTAATTCAAACCTGGATGTGAAGATGGAAACCACAACCACTAGCACAAATATGAACTCGACAATGTCATCTTTGAAACGAAGGCATTTCAGACAAATCTAACATATTCTTGTGTTTTGTAATCTAATCTTTACAATTTACCTGTTTTTCCCCAACATCAGGATCCTCAGAGAGCTCAGAGCTTCGATGCCAGTCATTTCAGTGATGTGATTGTCATACAAGTTAAGGAAAACTAGCTTTTGCAAATATGAAAGATGCTGGATAGTTGTGATTAGATTATGCTGAAGGTTGAGAAACTGTAGACCATCGGTATTACCCAGGTGGGGACATGTTTCAAGAGATTGCCTGGAAAAATAAAACCACATTTAGAACAATTTAGGCTTTATTTGAATCATTGTTCAGCACTGAATTTTCATGACATAACAACTGTATTCCAATTTAAGCTGTGCAATTAGTTGTGAAAATAACTGCTTATCATTTCACTATACAAATCTATTTACTCCGCTCTGTCACTAGTGAGGTATTCATGTCAGCATAAGTCTTTGGGTAAAAGGGGCGCATATTTCAAGGGACTTTGCTGCTCCCTGGTGGCATTCTGAAGCACATGCAATTTCACATGAAAGCACTATAATATTGTATTGCAGATACTGTTACAGCCTGGACTGGGTTAAAAAAACAAGCATAATGTCCTAGCAAAGGAATGCCAAAGTAAAATGAAATACACTGAACGTACAGCTTCAACATAAAATGTAGATTTAATTAACACAAAATCCTAATCCCAATCTGATTAAAACATAAAGAAATCAGGGGTACCTGTCCAAGTCAATCCTTTGAAAAGTGGATTCATAATGTTCACATGGCAACTGGGTGAAAGGATATTCAGGGACTGTGCTGTACTTGCATCCCCCCGAGCCATCTGAAATAGAAATAACACACAATTAACAAAATATCACAAACAATAAAAATAGTTTCCCAAGCGCATATTAATTGACAGATGATGTCGATATATTTACCTGCTGGCTTATGACGGTTTAAAATAGTAGAGTAGGATCTGGCCCCTGCACTGTGGGTTGGTCTCTTAACCTTGTTCCTAGTTTCTTGTGCAGCATGTGAGTCTGCATCGAGACCACTTTTAGAACAACCCGCAAGTGGAACTGGGTTATCTGCCGAGGAATCTATTGACTCACAGGCAAGTGAGGGCACAGAAGATGTCTGGACAAGTCCTCTCTGTCTATGTGCATATAACATGTTTTCTACAGAGGAAAGAAATAGTGTAAAACCGTTGGATTATTTACATATTTTAGGTATACATGAATGTACAATACAATGGTGGGTGAGTGTGTGAACAAGTTAACTGGCTTATAGGCTTACCTTGCTCAGGGTTACAATGATTTACTGTTTGGGTGGTTTTCATGCTTATTTCTTTTACAAGATCTTGAGAGTCAGTCTGCAAATGGTACACATGATTTATTCGAAAGCACACAATGTAGAGTCTGAAAAATTAACCTGTCCTTTATAGGCCTACACACCTTCCTCTTTGCTCTTTCTGGCACTGTTGGTTTGTCAGTTGTAAAGTGCAGTTTGCAGCTGTTGACCTGCAAAAAATGAGAAACAGATTCACTTTAAAACATCCAAACAACACTCTAAAATTGGCAATAACTTGTCATTTTAACAGAACCTGCGGCCTAAGCTGGAAGTTAAAAGTTAAGTTGAAGTGGTATTTACCATAGGAGTAAGAAACGCATATCTGTCGTTGCTGACGTTGTTGTGTTTCTGAGATCGCTCCGGCTCCATCTGCGGTAACCAACAAGTTCAGTAACAAGTAACAAGTTAAGCGCCGAAGAAGAAGTCTGTTTCAGCAGCGGTACGAGTAAACATGCATATTTTAAAGTAATGCGTAATCTCATTTGCTGATATAAGCTGTTTTTTGGAGCCAAGTTTAGTTCATTCAAACAGAATTAATCTTCACAACCGGCGATAAAATCTTCCGTCTGTGACAAATACTGTTGCCACGGCAACAACTGCGTTACTTGGTTACACCCACTTCCTGTGTCACTAAAAATGTTCTCCGTGAGGAAAATGTCCTTCGTCTTAAAACTATTAAGAGGAAATCACTTTTTTAAATGTGTATTCACTTCCAGAATCATATTCTTCTGGTGAGCCAGCTGTTAAATTAAGAGTGACTTTTACTCTCTTACAGGGAGTTCTTGTCTGCATATAATTTTTCCTGTAACCCCTAAAGAATTCGTCATTGTATTTTACGCTATTCCTTCATACTTTAATGCTTTATATATATGCTATATATTATATATAATATTTACAGTCTATGTTTATATAGAATTGATTCCAAACCTGGAGTCCCATGGTCTCAACCCCATGTGGAGCAATGTTAAGTTATTGATAAATAAAAAATAAATTGTATTTTAAAATATATTGAACTCAGACAACTGTGGGCCATGGCCAATGCCAAACATAACTTGCAGAGTTGTCATCCATTGTGCACAAATGTCATCAAAGCCTAAATATGGTCTAAAATAAATATTTAGGCCTACTTGCAACACAGTGAAAAAAAATATAACATGATTGAAAACATAGTTATTTTAGTCAAAACCTGTTTTGAATTACTTGGGTTGCCAGAGTTTTTTGAAGTCTAAGTGGGGTCACGAGCCAAAAAAGTTTGGGAACCACTGCTCTATTGAAATTTACGAGGTATTCCTACCATCTCAGTCTCCTCGTCTGACCCAATTGACTCACCTGTAGGTAAAATCAGTTTCTCACTACTACCTCATAATAATAATAATAATAGAAATATATGTGCTCTGTTGTCTCCATTCCACATGTAGGCCTAATGTCATATTGGAATACTTTTTTAAATTATATCAACTGCAAGAAAGTCTGGATGATTCCTCATACTAACAAGGTAAAGTAAGAGTCCTTACGACTCATTCATAAATACTAACCTTATAATCACTATATGATGAAATTCAAAAGAGACAAAAACACAAACTTCCAGAAACAGTATTGCATTTCCACACATTCCAAACATTTAACTGTGGCAGGTGTTAGGTAGATTTGTCATTGACTATGTTACCACAGACTTTGCCTTGTCGTGAGAGAATGTGTTTTTTTTTTTCTACAGATATAATACATTTCATTTATTCTACAAGCTAAATGCTTACTGGGGGAATAAATAACACAACACTACACCTATTTTAGCCTGGCTTTATTGGCTCCATGTGTGTTTTATAGGGTTGATTTTAAGAATTCAAATGGATAAGCACCTTCCTATCTTGTTGATCTCTTGCACTATCATACTCCAGTTACACCACTTAGATCAACAAACCAACTGCTCCGAAGTCCAGAGATCAAAACTTAAAAACAGAGGGGATCGAGCCTTTGCAGTGGCGGCTCCATAAGCTTTGGAAAAGTCTTCCTCGATCTGCTCAGTAGACATTTTTAAGTCACAGCTGTATAGATGCATTTCTTCTTCATGGCTATCAAATCAAGTTGAACTTCACTCCTCCAATTTTTTTATTTATTATTTTTATTGTAAAGCAAATTGGTTTTAATTATTTTGTTTATTTTTTTAAATCTTTGCTCCAGTTTTATTCTCTTCATTTTATTATCATGTTTCATTTTACGCAGTATTTTTCTGTATAATCTCATTGGATGCTCTTTTATTGGGATTTTATCTCAATTTATTGTTTCTTTTGGTTGTACAGGTCTTTTAACATTGACCTAAGTTGTTTTAAATGAGCTTCATAAATAAACTTGACTTGCTAACTGTCTTGACACTTGACAGTGTAAATACATACTCCACAGTGGGTATGCAGAACAGAGGTCAGCTGTGGGTCGGCCTAAACGAGGGCAACAGTCACGTTAAGCTGGCCATGTTTGTTAGGCCTCTTGAGTCATTTAACATCACAGTGCTGATCATTCTCACTCACATGGTCAAGGTGAAATATCAGCCAATCACACATGCCCTCTCAATGTACACCTATTGCAGAGTAAATACAAGGAAACAAATGGTCAGAGATGTACACAGTGGCCTAAACAAACACTACAAGCCCATGCTAAGGTCACAGACCTTTGAGATGTTGGTGCAGTCAGATTACTCGGGGAGAGTTCTCATTTGACATTCAGAAAAGTGACAAATAATAAGATTCAATCCACTTTTTTTAAAGTATAATTCTAAACATTACCAAAAGAGAATCCAATTCAAAGCAGCAAATTATTATTTGTACCAACACCCATAACCATTACATTCTGACTTGTCCTCTGCTCCAGTAAACATTTGTCATTACAGGAAGAGGCACAGGTGCATTAAATAACACTAATGATGGTTCAGCAGAAAAACAGGTGTGTTGGCGAGCTATGCCAGTGAGTCACATGCTTTTCTCAGCTAACTTGGATCTATTTAATGCTGGCCTAGCCCTATCATTGACCTCCTGTTTACTACTTCTGAAATGTTTTCATATACAGAGCAGTCTGTGCCATGTAACCAGGTATTAACGTCTGATTGTACTCAGGCAGAGAAGGAACCAAGGTAAAGAGCAAATATTGCTGTTTCAAGGATCCTGCCTTTTTTTCATTATTTACCACCTTTTCTGGCCTATAGGCTAGCACAACATGGACAAATGGCTAGAGCCGGCACTGGCTCTATTAACAGTATCTCTTAGCACACTGCTCCTATAATCTCAGTCACTCACAAAAAAGAACTCTAATGTGATCAAGTAGATATTGTCGTGTACTTCGAGCCTTTTCACTCTGGCAGTAAGCGGTTGCTCGCAGAACACAGGTCCAGATTCATTAAAGGGACATCCCACAGATTGACTGTCTATTTTTGAAGAGCAGATTGACACTTACTGTATTATGGGAGGGGATCTTCAGCTATTTGTATGACAGATATGATGAAAAAGCACAACGTGAATTCTAGTAGTAGGCAATATTTATAAATCTGCAATCCAATCTGCAAAGGCTACATCCATCTTGTGCGATTCCCTGAAGAAACACAGACGCAGAACCATTAAAAGGTGTCATTTATGTATGTGCTACCTTTTATCTGATTTGTGTGTGTGTTCTTGGAGACATCTATGTTGTGTATTTCAGTGTGATTTAAGGGTTTTTATTCAAGAACAGTATGACCCTTGACTTGAATGATAGGAGAAATATGAATGTTGAAAGAGGGACATTTTTTGATATGGCTTTCTCGTTTAAAACATAACATGACAGAAAAGCTATGGTCAATGTTGATGTACTTGATCTACTGCTTTATTTATCTGGCAGAGAGCCTGGGCATGTGTAATGGTATTTTCACACGTGAAGAAAACTGATTCTTTTTTGGGGTGAGCTAAATGTGTGAATGCAAACACCCCAGCTTCACCCAAATTTATCCTGCCAGCTCCCTAGTAAGATTTCCTGCAAGAAATTGGGTTGGGCCGATGTGTGAACGCAGCAGGTAATATTGAGGAAAATCCACTACGAGCGAGCAGGCGGGGTTGATGACATTTATTTCAGCTGGATCTTTATACAGATGATAAAGCTTCCTACTCTTTTTTTGCTCGCCAGTGTGTTCTTCTCTGCTCGATTGTTAATACTGTAAATATATCCAATTACACTTAGGAAGGATGTAAAGGGGGGAAAACTGACATCATAGTGTTGGTCTGTGAAAGGGAAACTTCACGGTGTGAGGGACATGTGTGAATGAGAAACTCTGGCAGATGTTTAGGGGCAGGCATGACAGCATGAGTTCATTTTTATTATGCTTCAATTCATGATCAGTGAATGCTTTTGAGTATAGTGACTTAACTGGGAGAACCAGTATGTGTTTAAATGTCACATTCAGTATGTTTACAGATTACAGTAAGAAAAGCAGGTTCAGTTAATTGCTCCCATAGCTCTCAAATTATCAATAGTATCTGACTTTGCCCCTAAATGATGGTGACTACTGTTTTTGTTTAACTAGGTCAATATACAAAAAGATATTAAAGAAAACATATCAGCATCACAAGGCAAGGATGAAATAATGTATTTTTGATGCTTCTTACTCAGATAAATCTAATGAAAGATCTCTCTTTGAGTTTAAATGAATTGAGCAAATTACAAATTCACGTGTTTAAACACTGCTTTGTTTGCTGTGATGGGGGTTGAACACATTTCCTGACAGGGTTTGCAACCATCCCCCATGTTTTTCAGTTCTCTTCAAACATGGAAGAAGAAACAGACAGGAAGGGGGATACAGATTGGTTTCCAAGACCCCTTCCATCTGCCATGTCTTACTGCTTATATGATATCAAGCTTTGCAAAGACAAGAGAGGAGCACTTCTTTGAGTGAATAACAAAAAAAAAACAGGTCCGCTTTTTTTCTGGTGACGAAGAATTCAAAAATTCTGTATTTAAATAGTTTTTACACTGCGAGTCTTACATCAGCACATTCCCCATTGCTCTTTGCCTGACACTTACAACAACAATTACTGTGACTACTGTATGTGGCATGGCAGGTTTTAACAATGATCTCTGTCTTACATAATAAATAAGTATCTCAAAGGGAACTGTCACTCATTCAGAAGTCTTTATTCATTGTATTGCGTGTGTGCTCGTGGGTGGGTTCAATGTATTTAAATCTCTGTAGATGTCACATAATTATCGATGCCACATGTTCCTTCTTCTTCAAGATTGAACAGCCATGCTAGCTGCTCCGTGAGGCACTGCAATGTTTGGAGCTAAATGCTAACATTAATGTAAACAGTGTCATCTTTACACCTGTCTCTTCCGTTGTGTTTTTTTTTTTAATTACACAAAATTACTCTGCATTTGCCAAATGAATGTTTGACTGATGTACTTGTGTTGTAGTTTGCAGCCCTGTCTTCCTCTGTATTCTTCTTCTTTGGTGATGATAGTGATTTTGCCCCCTCCCCTGTTGTACAATTTCCTGTGGGAGAGGTGGTTGTAATTTTTTCTGCTAATTTATTACCTTCATCCATTCCCTTCTGCAGTAGTGTCTTTCACCATGATGTATACATTTAATTAGCAAGTCACATAGAATTGTTTTGTGTGTTACAGCAAGCTAGCTAATAACATGCTCTGCAAATTAAGCTAACATTTGTTTTATGTATATGTGTAGCTACTAAGAGCATAGGCGGGCTGAGAAATGTCATGGTGGTTTTGTGTCTCATCCAGGTATGTTTTGTACATTTATTTTTTTGTTTTGTCACTGTTGCCCTATTGTACAATTCCCTGCGGGAGAGAAGAAAGCAGCATCGTCTGGTGTTGAAAAGGAAGCCAATGGGGAAGTGCAAAAAAAAAAAACACAGTTCCTCGGGTGTCACATTGACTCTGACTCCAAGACACCCGGAAGTCAAATAAACACCACGTAAAAAAAATGTCCAAAAACGATTTTGGTCTGATTAGTTATTGTCTTCATCAGCACACACTGTACAGGGGGTGCCTAACTAAGCTCCAGCTCTTAGCCTGTCGATAGGTTGACTGAAAGTTGGGTTGAGACAGCATTCCAGCATGGCGACCTCTACCGATGGGTTTCCAGAGCCCCCCTGCAGCAACAGATGGATGATGTTACGCCGGCTTCGTCCATTAATATTTACAGTCTATGGAGAGGAGCTGGATTATGTATCTCATTCAGTCTCTGCAAGATTAAATCATGGTCAACGACAAGAATCCAGGCATCACAGCATCATTTAAAACTATCACAACACAACACAGAAACCCACAGATAAGTCACTTAATTCATTCATTCATTAACAAGCAAACATCAGCAAGCTATCATGATCTAAATGACAGTGCTAACATGCTAAATTGAAGTTTACAATGTGTGCCATTTTGGATTGCATTGTTAGCATTGTAACTTTTGCTCCAGTAGGCCCGAAACACAAAGTACAGCTGAAGTCAAGCCTGTTTGGCAAGGCAAAGACAAAATTGGGAGAAAGAAATAATTGAAAGAACTCTAAAGAACCACCTTACGGAGAATATTTGGAGGGTCAGTGGTACAAAATGAGCCAAGGATGAGATAATGACAGTCTTCAAGAAGATGAACCAGCAGAGTGTAATGTGAATAAGAAAAACAACAACAGAGGTGTTGCTGCAGTAGTTTCCAGCTTCATTGTAAATCTATATAGAATGTCCAATGTCAACACCCATTTTCATCAATTACAGTTTGAATATATGACCTGTGTGTAAAGCTGCCATGATTGTGAGATTGTGAGGGGTGACTGATTAAAGATCATGCATGTGAAAATAGGACAACTATGATTGCCTGAAAAGAGGAGACAGCAAAAAATGACCCTAACAGGCAATTAAAGCAACCGTGAAATCTATTCCTGGACAGTTTGTCACACAGTTTCTAAACACTAACATCTTTATTTTGTTGGTTCGGTATAAGTTGAGAGGCCTGCATGTTGTAATGGAAAAAAAACACCATGCTGGCAGACTTTTTTCCCTTGAACTCACAAAATAGTAGTCTGAAAATCTGAATGCCTCTGCTTATTTGTTGACAATCTTCCCCTCCCTCTTTCTTTCACCCATTGTCTCTCCCCCCCCCCCCCCTATGATGCATTGTGCACAAGCTGGAGTCCTGTATTAGGCATGTGGTGCAGGGAGTGAGTCAGACTGCCCACCAGCTGAGAGCACGGCTCGCCGGTGAGGAGGTGTAAAGACATTTCATGCAGGGCAGGCAGAAGCCAACAACACTAGTGGGTGATTTACAGGGCAATTAGGATGGAGGCCAGCAACAAGCTACCAAAACTTGAGATATAGCCCAGAAAGACATTTTCAGATGTGTGTAATACTGTGCTTTCAAGTGAACTTGCATATGCTCCCCAGCTCCGAATCAACAAACCAGTTAATCAGAGGTTCAATTAGGCTACCTTGAATAAACATTAATCATAGTTTGCTATGACCTTTATTTGACTGAGGTTTTACAGGTTATAAACACTATAATGGTGTCTTTGGTTTAGTTTATTTGAATATTTATATCATTGGGTAAACTTAAATACACATAGCAATGAGGTTTTCAAAGGATTGTTTTGCTTCTTTATAAAAGCTCAAAATGATAAAATACATTTTAATAAAGATATTTATTTTTTGCATTTTTTGTGTTGGGAATGACGTTAGGAGCAGGCCCACCAACAGAAATGACAGAGTCCCTGAAATGAGCCCTCATCGGACAAGTTTGAGCCCTAAATCTGATTTATTAATATCAATGCATGTGCCTGCTCTCTCCACATGCACTTTTAACATTAACAAATACATTTCAGGCTATTTAGGCATAGACAATCACATATGCACACAAACACATTCCAGGGCTTTTACAGTGTTTGTCCACATAGTTTACCTCATAATTAAGGTTGCAATTCTGACATGTTGGCTTTAGATTAAAAAAAATAAAAAAATGACATGACCAGGATACATTGTACTTGAGAAAAAACAAAAATAATATGGAGTTTTATTTGAAGTCACAGTGAACATCTGAGTTCATCTATTGCATTGCTTATCTTCAGTATTAAGTTTATAGGTGACCTCCATGGGCCATATGGTCTAATCTAGCTTTCTCTATCGACGGCCCTGGGCAGACTATACTTTCTCAGAAGGAGTTAAGGTAGGACTGGGAGTGGCCTTGATGACACTCGTTGAGTCGTGACAGTTTATTTGAAACCATGGCAATGAGATTGCATGGCCAATTTCCAAAACTAAATGTAACCAAATTTCATGTAAAAATTTGGCATACGCCAAAGTGTATGTCAAACTAATGTGGAGTGTGGACACCCAATTTTTTTGCTATCAAATTGGATTTACGTACGTAGGCTACATCTCGTTGGTTTATTAATCTCATTCATCTTTCTTTCAGGCACATGAACCACCTGCCCTGTGCGTGTAACCCCGACGCTGGAAGCATATTATCCAATTAGCGGTGTTAGACAAGGGGTCGTCCTTGGCACGGCAATTTGCCAATTAGAGAGGAGCACGTGAATTGGATCCCCTACTTAGAGAGCCATGTTAACGGGACAATCGTGTTTTTGCTTAAAACAGACCAAACTGTGAGTGGGCAAAAAAAAAAAAAAACCGGAGTGGAAAAAAGCCAAACATGCACGCTTTAGTGAACGCCTTTATGCGTTGTCTCTCCTTCCTCCTGCCTCCCTCTTGGCTTTGTGTCACATTTTGCTTGTGGGTTGGGAATGAGTGCGAAGAGACGCTGCCGCGGTCCAATCCCAGAGCTCGTTTCAAAAGCAGAAAGCCTCTTACATATGAGGAAGTAGCAGCCGTAGCAGCAGCAGCAGCATTAGAAGCCCGAGGAGGCTCCAGCCCGTCGGTCTCGTCAGGTTCAGGCTGCGTCTCGCTGGCTGCTAAAACCCCCGCTGCTCCTCAGGGCCCTCATACGGGTCGGATCTGGATCGGGGGTCTCTGGCGAGCCGTGGAGCGCGTCTTCGGAGCCCCTTTGGTCCTTCTCCGCCATCACTGGTGCCCTGAGAAGCATCGAGCAGGTTTACGCACCCCGTATCCTGTCTGTGCCTTCGAGTCGAGCAAGACTGTAAGCTTCCAGGGCGGCGCTGCTGCTGCTGCTGCTGCTACATCCGAGGACGAGAGGCGAGAGGCGGGTGGAGGAAGCACCTTGACTTATCCGGGGAACATGAGCGGGTCTGTGGGGATCCTCGATCCGAGCTCAAAGGAGTGCGCCTTGGAAACGTCAGTGGAGCAGGGCGTCGATGAAGTAATCACTGTGGATCAGCACACGCAAGAGATGGGGACGGTGACGATAACAGTGGCCATTCAGGCAGCAGAGGACGAGGAGCCTGAGGAAGTGTCATCTAATATCATTGACTTCCTCGGAGGAAGCTGCAGCGAGGATGACATCGGAAGACATGATAAATCAAGGTTTGACTTTTGGCTACTTTGGGTTAATTTTCTTAACTCACGATGCTCTTGGTAACAAGGACGCAAAGCTCATATTGGGTCAATTGTATAATTCACTATTAAAATAATGTTGTCTTGGCAGAAAAGTAATCTATAAAAGTAATACCTGGAAAGTCAATTAATGCAATTTTAAAAATCCAAAATCACGTGGAAGAAAAACTTAGTTCAGCAAAGTTTGAGATTGAATGAAACGTGTTGCTCTTTTTGCCAAGGATACTGAAACCCTGTTTGCCTTTCTTAGTTCCCTATTTGATACGTTCTTTGCACATATCTTCACTTAGTGGCTAAGTGGACTGTCAGGTGAGCTGTGAGGATGCAGTTGAGTTATTTAACTGAAAGAATGCCAGCCGAGTAAAGAGAGGCTACTGTACAAATACAATTGTAATCCACACAGGTAGCTTACCACTATGACAACAGGAGCCAGTCAACAGCTTCACAATGTGCCCTGAGAACAAAAAGCTGGCCACAATTGTGGGTGTTGATCCTCCCTGAAAATAATACTTCAGGGTTATTATTATCTCCTGCCAGCTGAACAGGAAGTGTTAAACCACCTGTGGGCAGCATCCGTGCTGTTAAAGCAGACACCTGAAGGAGAGTGGGGAAGGGGGGGAGGGCTAAATAGAGGAAGGATGGCACCTTCACTTTAATCTAATTCCCCTGCGTCATGCACTGCTATTTTTATCCTCTGGCCTATAAGTTGCCTTCTCAGAGTATGTGAGCAGAGTGAGTCAGAAAGGCCAGAGGGGAAAATAAATCATTGTGTCCAAATCAAGCGTTTGCGTGTAGGTCACACCATATTGTTTCTCAAACATAAGAGTCTACAACACCTGTGCACCCCCGGGGCTTTGTGACATCTTGAAAAAAGGTAAAAGTTTGGAGAAAAGATTGTGCATGTTGCTGTTTTAACTAAATTTTCCTGCAGAACTCAAATTGAACTCTCTCTCATGGCTTTTTTTTTTTATTTCCCTACTTTTATGCTGTGATTTCTTCTTTCATTCACATTTTTTTAAATTCTCGTGTGTGTATGATGATGTTTCCTCCTAAAAGGCTTCCCTCCTGGCTGTCTTTGTCTGGATTACTTTGAAAGCAGAGTGCTCGTGCCAGCTCTGCGGTCAGCGTGCTGGAAAGCTATTGACTGTGAGGGTGTGTGTGTGTGCGAGTAAGGGAAGAGGTGATGAGTCATCCACCAAATTTTGTTCACTCTCTTTTTAATCTTCAGACTACCTGACCGTGCAGCTCCACAGCTCCTGCCAGGTGTCTGATTGGGATTTAACTGTGCCTGAAAGCTTTGACTGTAAAGTGAGGGCACCAGGTTTTTGTAGGTCATGTGAAGTTGATTTGTTGAGCCTCCATATTATGTGTAGGAGGGAGAGCCTGTGACTCTGCACTCTTCATATGGAGAGGTCTTGGCAGGTTCAGGGTTGGTGGGACACTGTGGTGGGTCTGGCACTGAGCCCCGGTGACTGTGGCTGGAGGACTCAGCCTGTCAGCTGCTGTGAGGAGAGCTATGTCAGGATGAAGATGTAGTCATGCCAACAACTTGTAATCCTCTGGCTGTATTGTGAAAATGTGTAACGGTTGTAATATTTGGCAGATCAGGATGTGAAGCATTCTGCTGGTTCAGTGATAAACTAGAGAAGCGAGTCTCTGCTGACCATGATGAATGTTTTTTCTTCCCACGCAGTGGAGCCGGGACCAGCGGAGGGGAGCTGGAGGAGGAGAGCTGGCAGCCCCCGGATTCAGAGCTCATCCAGAAGCTGGTGGCTCAGATCGAGTACTACCTGTCCGATGAGAACCTGGAGCACGACGCCTTCCTGCTCAAACACGTCAGACGCAACAAGCTCGGCTTCGTCAGTGTCAAGCTGCTCACATCATTCAAAAAGGTAAACATTATGGAAAGGAAAGCAAAATATGAAACAGTTAAACATTCCTTTTATTGTAGATATCGTGCTCTGTAAGTAGATTGAGATAGAAACCATGCTAAATAAATGCCCCGAAAACATTTTGTAACGACCAAGTGATGATGGAGACAGAAAAGGTGAGAATTAAATCAGTAACTGACAGTTATAGTGTCAACATACTAGCTGTTGGTAATATGACATTCTCGTACTACTTCACAGCAGCTGGTGCCACTCTGGACTCATGCATGCAGATTTGTTTGGGGTGTTTTTTTTTTCTGTTTATGCCACAAGTGAACTGAATCCCCTCACACACAGTCATTTATAAATATAAACAAGGATGCAAATGTGAGATTGAGAACGCTGAGATGATGCATATCTCTCCATTTTCAAATCTCATCTCAAAACACATCTTGGTAAACTGGCATATTATTCAGTCTGATCATTCTCCATCTGGTTCTCCTAACTCCTTTACATCCTGTACATTTGTGTTTTTAATGTTAATTTGATTGTTGTGTTGTTTTTATCTCTGCTCTGTCAGGTGACCTTGAGAGTTTTGAAAAGGTGCCTTTAAATAAAATGTATTATTATATTGAACATGGGTAAATTGGTGAAGTGATTAATGCAGTGAAACCAGAATGTTTTGAGTGTGCGAGTCTGTGATTATGCCGTCAGCAAAGGTATCGATTGAAGAAGTGCAACTGATGGAAGATGGTACGCCAAATTGATTGAGCTATTGTTTAGCCAATTCTTCAAACCAGAGCTTCATGACTCTCAGTTGAACCTAATGGTCCTTAGATGAACCTCTTAAACCCCCTTGACAGCTCACCCTTGTAACACGATTATTGTCTCTCTGTAGGTGAAACACTTGACTCGTGACTGGAGAACGACTGCTTACGCTCTGAGACACTCGAAGGTGCTTGAGCTGAATGATGAGGGCCGTAAGGTGCGGCGTAAATCTACAGTGCCAGTCTTTGCCAGCGAGTCGCTGCCCAGCCGCATGCTCCTGTTGAGTGATCTGCAGAGGTGGCCGGAGCTGGCTGCTCTCACTAAAGACAATGGAGGCATTGAAGGTGGAGCCATTCAGCAGGAGCAGCTGATGAAGCTGCTCCTGAAGGAGTTTGGAACGTATGGCGCCATCGCTTCTGTCCGAGTCCTGAAGCCGGGGAAGGACCTGCCGGCGGACCTGAAGAGGCTGAGCAGCCGCTACGCACAGCTCGGCACAGAGGAGTGTGCCATCGTGGAGTTTGAGGATGTTGAGGCTGCTGTCAAAGCCAATGAAGCTGTGGGGAACGAGGATGGAGGGGCGGGTTCTCTGGGGTTGAAAGTAGTCCTGATTGGCACCAAGCCACCCAAGAAGAAGGTGCCAAAAGAGCGACCTCGCGAGGAAGGAGGGATGCGCAAAAGTCGCTCGCTCAACAGCCGAGTAAGAGAGCTGCAGTACCACGGGGACGACTCGGCCTGCAGCTCCTCGGACACTGAGAGCAACCCCACGTCCCCTAGGCTAGCCCGGAAGTCTCAGTCCTGCAACAAGCTCAGTCCTACCACCGCAGGCATCAGTTTCCAGAACAATCACTTGAGTCCTGGTATATCCCCGCGCAACAGTCCCTGGTCCAGTCCCCGTGCCAGCCCCTGTCCTCAGCGCAAATCTCCTCACTCCCACAAGTTCCCCTTAGCCAGCGAGGGAAGACTGAGCCCGGAGCCCGGCCGCCGCTGGGCAGACTACTCCTCGGATAGTAGCCTGACTCCTTCAGGGAGCCCGTGGGTTCAGCGGCGTAAGCAGGTGGCGTCTCAGGAGAGCAGTCCAGTCGGCAGCCCCATGATGGGTAGAAAGATCCAGAATGCTGACGGTCTACCACCAGGCGTAACTCGGCTGCCAAGGGGTCCTGACGGAACACGCGGCTTTCACTGTGTCACTGTTGCCGAGAGGGGGAAGACGGCCGCCACTCAGACTTAGTGTGTGGAGCTCCCTTATGCATTCCTGAGAAGTGTGTAGTGATAGGTTGGATATTTGAGCTGTTCTTGGCCATGTCACTCAGCCCCCCCCGCGCCCAGCATTTGAGACTGTGTAGATATATTTTTGTTGAGTGCATCAGTTTTCAGTCTTTGTTATATTTTTATACGACTTTTTCAGTTACCATGGTAACATTAGTGATTTACCAATGGGAATTTTGAGTGAATGTAAATTGACAATGCTTTTCAAAATGGACCATGTCATCTCCACTGTTGTCTAATCTTGTTCAACATGGGGCAGGTTGGAGAGGGAATTCCACTTTTATTTGAATTGAAAAATGTCCTCTGTCTTGTGTGTCTGTGGATGGCGTGTAAATGTGTTCTTGGTTTAAGTGACATAGGCACATGGACTTGATAGAAGTATCACCATATGCCTTTTTCTGTATTTGTCTACTGTGAGCTCCATTTTTACATGCTATTTAAACTGAGGCCATAATAGCTCCACTGCCATACAGGTTAGATGGTCAAACCAGGACATGACGTTTATTTTTTTTGTTTTTATTTTGCCTTTTTTAATTTCAGTATTTTCAGTACCTTTTGGCACTTTGTTGGTAGGGGTCTCTATAGCCCTGTAAATGTTTATTTGTTCAGCAGATGTCTGCTTATTTATTTTTTAGCCTTATTTTATTTTGTTTTGGCATATCTTTTTTTCCATCAGTCTGCGCTTGCAGTGAGGTTTGAGGGATCAGGTCAGGCAGAACGAGTGCTCGTATGTTCTTGCCTTTACATCTAAACCGGGAATGTTTGTACAGTGCAATTCCTATTGTACAAATAAATCACTAAAAATGCAATAAGACTTCCTTCCTTTTTGTTTTTGACACATTTCAGGTAGTCATGGTGGGTTGAAACATCCATAAACCAATTGTGTTTTTTTTACTTCAATATGTAGGCAGGATCTAAGTGTGATATCGTTGCTTTGCCAGGACTGAAGGAGCTTTCCAGTAGAGAGCAGAGTTGGCACAGATTTTGAAAAGGGAAGCACAGATGGGAGAATAAAAAGAGGGAAATGATGGCTTATAAGCAACAGCAACCCTCCATGAGAAGACAGAATACACAAAACGGTGTAGCAGACTAGTTCCATGAGACATTTATGCAGACTGCCTGTATCTTGGCGGGTGTGTGTAAATAGTTTTCTATGCCCAATGGCTTCTTTAGTTTGACAAAGTTGAATGTAGCACACATAAGATGTTTGTGACACATACAAGGTACCTTTTAAACGTGTGCACATTATGTCAAACAAGGCATTCCCAGTTTTAAAAGAAGCTTCCGGTGCATGTGATTGAGGCCGTCAGGTTTGAACATCTTTAAATACCCTTTTTTACACTGCTACAGCTCTGCCTGTGTATGGAGAATCAACTGAAATTAAATTCTACCCAGACTGTCAATTGGATTTAGATGTGTGCTCTAAACTGGACTTTATAATTGTTGTTTTGAATGTGGTTCACCCCCATCTAGCTTTTAACAGTATGTTTGGCGTTGTTGTCTTGCTGAAAAATAATCTCCCAGTTATTTTGCAGACTGAAACCAATTTTCCTCCCATGATTTGTCCTTGTTTTGTTGCATTTATTTCTTCTTTCATACGCCTTCTAGGACCTGCTGCAGAGAAGTGTCCTCACAGCATGACGCCACCACCCCACCAGGCTTCACGCTGGCAGCCGTGTGTGTCTGTTTATATGCTCTTATCAGACAGAAATATCATTTTTTTAGGACAGAGCATTTTAGGGGTATTCAATGCCAAATTGCCTTGAATCCTTGCGCTCTGGCGGGTCCTTTCCTAAGGTTTTGTTGAAAATGTATCTCGAGTGTCCTGTCATTAACTAACCAGTTATCAGAACATCAGAGAAAGGTGTGTCAGTTTTAAAATCACTTATTTCTTGTTACACACACACAGGTGTTCTTCATTATATTAATCATGGGACGTTAAAAACATTGCCTTCAGTAGTGTTGGTTTGCATGCCATTGGGAGGGGCTTTAGCAGTTACACAATCACTATTTTTTCTTTTATATGTTCTACATAAGATCACATTGTCAAGCTTTTTTTTTTTACTTTGTAATGAAAATGGTCCTCTCTGCAGCTAAGTTTGGAAAAAAATAATAATCCTTTGTGATTCGATGTTGCATTATAAAACAAAAAGAAGTCCAAGGGTGGTGCATACTTTCAACTAACAGGTAATTTCCTCCCTGTCCTCAGATGGTTTCTCCTTAGAACAGTCCAAATGTAAGAAGAAGGCGTACACACAGCTGGCCGTTTTTGTAGAGCATTTAGACTTTTGAATTCATGTGGTTACAGCTTTGTTTATCCACTTTTAATTTGGAGATGTAATCTCCTTTAGGAGTGAGCACAATGGGCGGACACAGGCTGAAAACTGAGGGTCAGAACCGATGCTAAAACGTTCAGAGCTGCAGAGGGACTGTAAGTGGGATTGCGTAAGAGGAGTGAATAAACTTTTGTTCTCCTTTTTTTAATAAGCTATTCAAAATCAGGAAGTCCTGACACTGTGTCTTTAACAGACAATATTTTGGCTGAACTGCCAATTACTGTGTTTTCTAAAAGTGAATAATGACTAATAACATAACTACCTTAAAATTAAACTATTATCCTTATAAGAATGAGTTCTCTGTCAATGTAATTAAGTATACTCTCAAAAACAGAAAAAGGGAATATCATGAAAAGATAATAGCTGGACCTAAAACCCTTATAGCCATTATGTCTAATTGGTCAGCAGACATTAGTGTATGAATAGAAAGTTACGTATTGCTACAATTCAGTTATTTTCTACTGGCTTGGTTTCCTAGATATGTTTGATCAGGCTACATTTGTTAAGACCTACCATTTTTATACTTTGGCTTAGTACTGGAGAAGTGTGTTTGTGTAGTGTTACTGTGCGCACAGATTACTGTTAAAATAATCTACAATTATATTATTTATCATAATGGACTTAAAAGTAGATGTACATGTTAAAAATAAACTCATATTTAGATGTTTATACACAAGTATGTTTCGACATGTCCAGTCAGTAAGTCAGTTTGCAATGGAAGTAAACATAATGACAGTATATCATACTGAGGTCACGGCAGAGCAGTCATTAACAACAATCATAGGGATCATTGTGTAGATGGATTACAGAGTCTTCTGTCAGTATTTAAAGCTTCCCTAAGGTAGAAAGACTTCTTACAGGATATAGGTGAGCACTTCAGTCTCCCCCTCAGCACAGAGCATATGACAAACACTTGCATCAGTCAGTGGGAGGGAGCTGAAGTGGTTGTGAGTGGGTGGTGTCAAAATTGAGGAACTGGAATCAGGGTGGAGTTAGTATGAAAGTGACTCCGCAGAGCAGCCAATTGGAAAAGTCGACACATAACACAAGAACTTACCAGCAAGAAAACACTTTTTTTTTTTCTTACTCTCTCACTGAACAAAATGAGCAAAGACATATCTACTGAACCTGAGCAGGCAGTGCTCCTCAGCCACTACGGTACCCTTCTGACCCCTCCATCTGTCACAGGCTTGTGAGTAATAGAGGCCTCTGGCACCATTCACTGAGTTTAATGAGAGAGAATGCACAGACATCTGTGAGAATGACCTGACTTATAATAAAGTGCTCTGAATTCCTATCAGAGGCTGCAAGGAGAACAGTGTACGAGCAGTATTATGAGCTCACATCCTTTTGAAACAAAGCATTCACCATGTTCAAGATCCCAATAGAAAGAATATGAGACCTTCAGAAAATGACAATCACCACTATTAGATAACAAGAAGACATGTAGGGTAAAGTGCAATGAAATAATGCATATATTTTAACAATTTTATTTTCATAACTTAAATGTAATTTAAATTATAAAAAAAATGCAATTTACAGTGTTCAACAAAAAAAGACCAGACACTTGGAAAAAAACATATTTACATGTAGTGGGAGGTCAGCCACACAGTCCCAAGCAAATATCTTACAGTGTGAATACACGTTTATTTACAATGTGGAGAAT
Source organism: Labrus bergylta (assembly GCF_963930695.1). Lineage (NCBI taxonomy): Eukaryota > Metazoa > Chordata > Actinopteri > Labriformes > Labridae > Labrus > Labrus bergylta. The sequence continues at coordinate 32,174,365 of NC_089197.1, forward strand.
GATAACGGGTGCAAGGGAGAATAGCATTTAGGTGCAGAGAAGATGTCTCATATTCTCAGACACCAGAAACCACAGGCATCAGCAATATGCAAGTAACACACATGAGAAGTGTTTCAGGGTATATCATATTAAAACATTAACTGTTCAATTATAAACTGTGCATTTTCCATTAATGAGACGAATACATTGTTCCCCTCTCTGCTGTTCTTCTTGTTCTCCAACAGTTCTAGATGCTGTTTAAATGTACGGTAACGCTTTGTGTAGTTATTAACACAACATATGAACTTCAGAAGTGAACCTGCATTGTCAAACATTTTTCTAGTATCGCAAATCTTTTGAAAGCCTTTTAATGCAGACTTACAGTTGAGACCTTCATGGCTGACCCATTTTAGTAAAAAAAATAATAAGATATCAAATAACTGTTGAATCATGAACAGAAACACACATCAGTCGTCAACATCTCAACATATTCCCATCTGCATATTCATGCCTTCCCTCAGGAAACTGATATAACCTTTCAGCAAGTCTATTGTGTATGGTGTCACCATTAAAAGCTGTTTCCATGGTAACCATGTGACCCCCCCACTGATGCATTTACCTTGCAATGAGGGAGGAGCCTCACAAAGCTCCTAGGTGACAGGATGTCTGTGAAAGCACAGCTTCACAGGAAACCAAACCTATCTATAGATCAGCATGACACAGTCCAACCTGCAGTTTAGTCAAACTGACCAGATAAGATGTAATGACTGGTTTCTCATCCCCCTGCACAGCTCCATCTGCAGGAGACAGACACACAGTGATTGGGATTGATCTGATGATTGTGTGGGTAGAGTCAGCGTTGCTAAAGTGAGGGAAACACTTCCTGCCTGTTAGCAGATGGGATGAGGATGTGTTGCACAGCTAGCTTGGGCAGGCAGACGTGCAAAGAACACAGCATCTCAGATCTTCGTTTTTTTGTGAAGTGGTTCAATGCAGAGGAGGGCACAAACCATCTCCAAATTTGACTTCAGATGTAGAGAGAACCGTCAGCAGGTCCCACATAACCGACTCCTATCAGGAGAACGTCTATTAGAGTCCAAATGCCCAGGCCTCCAAAGCTGAACAGTTTGCCCAGACCCTCTCTCCACTGGCCCAGATAAAACCGGTCTGCCCCAAAACCACCAAGGGTAATGCTACAGAGAGACAAAAGAAAACATTTAAAGTCAAACATGCTTTAAGTCAATAAAATGATTCAACAGACGGTTTCCAGCAACCAAGCTGGTCGTCGTTCTTGAGGAATAATGGGAGGTTTTACCTGAGTGCCAAAGCTGTTGACCATTTGTATCCACCAGTCCAGTTACAAAATAAACGTTTCTGAAAACGTCTTTTACCTACAAGAGAAGCAGACATTCAGTGGATTCAGACAGCTGACCAGATGTTTAAAACATTTTTCAAACAAATTGACTAAACTCAAAACCAGAAAACTTCTAGAGAATGTCAGGAGGACTGCCCCTGTAATCCTCCTGATCTGGTTGTTCACACATACACCTCACAGCGGGAGACTATCCCTCTCGGATGGAAGGGGGGGGCGGGGGTCTCCTAAGGCAAGATGAAAAATGAACAACGCGGAAGTGGCTGATGAAGCAACAGAGTCCACTATACGACACTGTAATAAGAATATTTGCCTGTGTAGTTTGACAGAATCAAAATGTCAATAAAGGAGCGGAGAAGAACATACTAGAGAACAGAAAAACATAACGCAGCAGTTTCATTACATGCACGGCGATCACACCAGTAGGGCACACACAGTCTATAGTTGTGCATCGATCGCAGGGAATAAACATTACCACCCCTTCCCACTCGCTTGTGGTGAATTATCCTGATTACATCCTGCTGCGTTCACACATCAGCTCACTTTGGCAGGAGAACCTCTGGATGAAGTCTGAGTGAAAATTATAGTGTGGCTGATTGCGTTCACACATGCAGCTCACCCTGAAAACGTCTTAAACGTTCTTAAAGTGTTCTGGCAAGTGTGAACAAGACTTAAGTGACACTACAACCACTGGATACTGCAATACCTCACCACAATCTTCCTTTTACAAATAGCCTCAAAAACCTACAAAATCAAAACATGTGGGTACATTTCTTTACACAAAAAGGTTGGGTTGGCCTTATTTTGCATTCATAAAAATACATTGTCCCACAAAAACTATGAAGTGCTCATTAGCTTGTGAAATACAAATGCATCGTAGTTTGTACATTTATTAAAATCATTTGCCTCTTATGTCTCCAAAAATCCTTTTTCATGAAATTTTAATGACCTATTCATTTTACACGTTTACACCTAGATGACCTTAAATAAAAAACACACACTGCTTAACTGTGCAAATCAACTCAAGGACAACCCTTACAGGCTGTCTGTTTACACTTACTGTTGAAGATCAGAAAACGTCATTAATGTCGTAAACTTTAAGCAAACAGTTCAGCAGCTCAAAATATTTACGTCTACATGACAGACTGAGACAGCAACCCGAATGGCAGTATAGTAACCAAGCAGGTTTTGCAGCAAGTCTCATCCTACCTAAACAATGTACATGGTCCAACACATCACAGGTGGCGTTGTAGCGCTTGCGTGGGCAGGACACCGTCATACAGTTTGTAGAGTTAGAGCAGCGGTACTGGGACTCATCCAGCTGCCAGCAAAACTGACAGCTGATGGAGAGAGAGAAGTTGGTTTGCTGCTGTCCCGACTCACCCTGTAAGAACAAAAGACAGCAGGTCATTTTCCCACAGCTGTTCCAAATTAGAGCATCACACCTATTTGTCAAAGATAATTTCAAAGACTTATAGCAGGCTGACAAAACAGCTACAAACACTTCATGACCTTTTAAGAAGAGCTAAATGAGGGATAAACATCCATGATCAAATCTGCAACCATTTATCTTCAATATCAGAACACAGACAAACTGCAAGATGAAGTGCTACTCACTACACAGTGAACTCCTTGTTTTGGTTTACAAAAAAAGGTAGCTGGTTTCCTGTAGGTGCAGTTGTGTTGGTAATTGCACTGAATGCATTTAGCTGGCAGACGACTACACACACCCCCACTGGGACACTCCGAAGAGTAGCTCTCGTCATCTGCAGGCGACACTGCAAAACACAAAACATAGTTAAAGGAGAGTCAAAGGAGTTTCCTTTCCTGGCTAAAATAATCAACAAAATGTTTTTTAAAAATGTTGATGATTGAAGTTAATGATATCACTGCATCATGCCAGTTTCGGGAAAACAATGCTGTGGTGGGTAAATGACTAACAATCCTGCCTCAACAAAAGGACAATAAAGGAGCCTGTGAAGCAGCACAACTCTTGATTGCTCCATTGTGGGATGAGCTTCCAGCCAGAAAAGAAAAGAATGCTTTTACACTGCTGAAAAGTAATTACCTTGTCAAAACCTCAACAAAGGAATTGTTTGCAAATAGTTAAATCTGATGAATTGCCAATGAGCCATGAACCAGAGACTGTGGTTACATCTATGGGTTACATCAGGGGTGGGCAACTGGCGGCCTGGGGGCCACATGCGGCCCCCATCAACCCTCAACGTGGCCCTCAGTTCAATTCTGACATATCAATTAATTAAAAACATGAAGACAACATGACAAAATCTGCCATGAAATCATGAAAACCAGAAACATGTCCATAATAATATTTGATCACTGGTATATGTTGAGATAAATTTGAGACATAATTGACTGTAATCATTTATGGAAACTACAATTTGGCCCTCTGGCAGTGAGAATTAAATTAATGTGGCCCCTGCTGTGAGCAAAGTTGCCCATCCTTGGGTCACATGCATGATTTTGTATTGCTGTTGTAGTTTTGTGCTATAAAAAAGTAGATCTTCAGTAATAATGTGGTGTAAAACAAACAGTAGTGTCAGGTTATTCATGCTGTGTTTACCTGAGGCTTCAGCAGGGACCACTGGGCTGGTGATGACAGGTCCATGCTGAGCATCTCTGGTGTAGTGCGGCTCCTGGCCGAGATGAGGAGAGCTCAGATAACCTGGTTAGGGTCAAAGGTCATTAGATCCCTTTCTGATATAATCACAGTTACAGAACCACAAATCATGTGCAAAATAATGTGGAAACAAATACACAAGAAAACCAGGGCCGGCTTTTTGAGTGTGTAACAATAAGAAGGGCCAAAAACGTATGGTTGATGATTATTTTTACCTGAACATGTAGAAGTGATGAAAGACTTTAAAAACAAACATCTGAGCTAGCTACAACACCTCGCTGGCTAACCAGTAAATGCTAACTCTTTAGCTAACGTTAGACGAATACCGAGAAATAATCCAGTCCCAAACATCTACTGGTCATATAAACCGGTCTCTGTCTCCTTCAACATACCGTGGGCACACTGTAAAGCCATGTCCATCAACAAAACGACCGCAATTCCGTAGGATTTGAAGCACCGTCCTCGGTCCGGTCTCCATGTCCGACAGGCAGCGGCCATTGTTGCAGCAAAACAGCTGCGTTCACGGACTGTAGGAAACTGCAGTAGTCAGCGGTGCACTGGGTTCAGAGCATTGACTGTATAACATTATTTGTCCAAATAACATTATTTAGAGTCAATGTTTTAGAAGGTGAGCAATTTTAAAGCTGGTAAATGCGTCTCTGTAAAAAAGTAAACACAGTAAACATCCACTAAAATCATTGACGGTAATGTTGATCATTATAACTGCATTGTTTTGACCAAACAGTCTAAATGCTATTTTCACCATTTCGTAGGCTATCTTAAGTTAATATTTGTCACACCATCTACTGCTACAAGTCAATCAATTAAATATGAAAACATTATTTCAGGTTTTGAAAGGTGTTTACTGTATGTCCCCTGACATGCACAGCATGACAAGCATCGGAACGTCCTCGTCCCCGTGTTGTCACCATGGTTGTCATATCCAACACGCTCCGCCCACAAAACCCTTTAAATTATATTTTAAACTGTCATATAGATACTGTTATATCGTTGTTTTTATTTTATTTTACTATTATATATTTTTTTAATCATTATCATTATTTTTCTTTAGTATTATTATATTATTTTTGCGTTTTTTAATTTTTATTTATTTTTTTGTGTCTTTTCCTTTTGCCCCCTGGTATGGTTATGTTATTGTAATTTATGTGTCTATGTGTGTGTGCATGTCTGCGTGTGTATATGTATGGGCGGGGAGGGGAGGTATGTGTCATGCTACCAAAAAATAAATAATAATAATTGTCCTTAATGATTATTGTATTATGATACCTGTCAAATTAATAAAGAGATATTTCAAAAATATACATATATTTTAAACTGTTTACATTTGAACAATTTCAACACGTTTTTATTTGTATGCTCTTCTATATCTTGTCTAAATATCGTGTTTAGTTTTATGGGGGTTTTTTTTGTCTCAGAATATTGTTGATCACTATCACTTCTCAAAAGAGCTCTAAAATGGTAAGAGGAACCATGAGAGAAACAGGTTTTTATCTTCTGACCCAATTAGCTCTATCAAATTGATACATTAAGATGTATTTTAATATGTAGACTAACAACTGTAGAATTATTCAATGGAAACTTAAGATTCCTTAACCTACGTATGTCTGTGCACATTGACGTAGTTAGTTAGCTTCTCCATCTCTCTGACTACTGCCAAGACACATGAGGACATAACAGCTTGACACACACTCACACACACACACACACACACACACACACACACACACACACACACACACACATACCCCCACATGCCTTGCTTTGTGACTGTGAATTCAACATTTGCAGGTGGTTGGCCAGCTATAATATCCATTTTCTTTTATGTTAAATCAGTGAGACTTTAGAATTAGAATTAATATTCTAATGGTGAAAAAAAAACAGTCAAATATAGGACCAAATGTAGGCTCCTTGTTTTTTCCTACATTCTAGTTAATTATTGATTAGACACAGCACATTTCAAATGACTCAGTAACCCAATCATTGTAAAAAGGGTCAAACAAATGTGAGAATCTCAGACATGCATTAAGCGGTCTTAAAAAATCTTAAAATAGACTGTGATGTGACTGGAAGTAAACAAATGTACCTTTGTGGTAATTGCAGGCCACCCAGAGAGAGCAAGTATGTGAAGTGCTATAAAATATACAATTTCTCACCCAGAGTGAAGTTAAACTGAGCCATGTGAGTGATTAGAATTTTGAGCCCAAGATGGCAGGATGGATGACGACTGGTCGGGCTTTGTCATCCCCGTCCCTCCTGCAAAACAGCATCAGAAAGACTATTTAAATGTGTCATCTTGAATGTAAACAATCCTTTTTTTCAAGGCCTTTAATATTTATTATTGCATTATTTCTATTTATTTTAATTAGTATATATATATATATATATATATATATATATATATTTATTATTTTTTTATCTAAAAAGCACTTTTGAGGTTGAAAGTGCTTTAAAGTAGAACACATTTAGACAATCATCAGATCAGTCACAAAACGTGGATGCACAAAGAAAGATTCACAAATATATTTTTGGATTTATATGTGAATGACTATCTATAAATATATATATATATATATATATATATATATATATATAGTGTTCACAAAAATATGTCCTTTTATGTAAATGTAAGAAAAAATCTTCGAATAGATAAATAAGGTATAATGATGTAGTGCAGATGCACACAAGCATGTTTCTTCTTTTTAATATATGTAATGGAAATCCAGAAATATATGTCTTTCAAACACAATTTAAGATACCCTTTTTCATCCACAAAGAACAGTGAAAAGAGGAGTTATGTGGTTTTGGGCTGACATCAGAGGGGAAGCAAGTGGTAAACTGTTGGACCAGTGTTGTGTCTTAAAGACTCTTAGGCTACATTATGAAGCTAAACTGTGGTGGTTGCCTTATTGGAAATGTTATTTTCAGCTGACTTTCAATCAAGAAGCAGGCAAAGTGGTGGAGCTGGGGTTGAGCTGCAGCCTCTTGGCAAACAGCTACAAAGCGCCCACCTGTTAGTCAACTCATGTGCACCTAATTTTGCAATTTTATGCAAAACTCTTAAGTTTAATATAATGAAAAAAAAACCCTCATTCAATTTTAGAAGGTAAAAAATTTGGTAAAGAGACAAGAACTTTTTTGAAACATGTTCAATTCATGGCAGTCTTTCTGATGTCTCCTAATCTCTTTTCATCCTCCTCCACTTGACTGTGGCATTTGATGCGGGCGATCACAATATCCTCCTGCACCACCCACACAGCACCATTGGACTCTGACACTATCCTTAAAATGTTTCGAGTCTTATCTCTCTTATGAAATTGTATTTCCTTGGCAGATGTAAAACCCTGGACACACCTTGTCACCTGTGGGGTCCCTCATGGATCGGTCCATGGCCCGACCATTTTCACCCTCTACTGTATATGCTCCCCCCTGGCCATGTCATCAGCAGGCATAACGAGGGCCCAAAGCACTAACGGTGCAAAGGACCCTATTGAAATGCAAGAATTATAAAAACCGCAAGCGAGAGTCCAGCAGCAGTGGGCTGTACAGATTGATTTGTGTAAAATTTGTAGTACTCGCAAGTTCGAACAGGCAACGCTATGAGGATCACAGAATATTTATATGCAGAGCGGTTCAGGCTAGCACTGTCATGATGCACAGCTGCAAAGTGTGCTGCAAAGTGCCGTCTTTAGGCATTTTCACATATGCACTCCTGAAAATATGTAGATCATTTCAGGAGTGCTCCGGATTTTCTCCTGACCTGGCTGTTTCTCCTGCACAGCTGGAGACTCCTCCTGTCAGACAGGAGCGGGGCAGGAAGTTTCCTGAGGTAAGAACTTTGATAGGAACTCCAGCAGAGTTTTTAATTTTCAATTTAAACATCTGTGATGTGTAACTTGTAAACTCTGAGCTTTAATATAATCAAAATTCTTTACATTCAGGGTTTAAAAAAGCAATGTGACCATAAGATCACAACAGTAAAACGTGTTGCAGCTCGTGGTCATCATAATCATTAAGACCTGCAGTTTTATTTAAACACATGCAATATAGTGCATTTATCATCAAGTGTGATTTTTAGTTTTAATAAGGATGACTGAGCGGCAAGATGCACAGAACGCAGAGAAGCAGCGGTGACTTCACACATTTTGCCTTCTTGTTACTCAGCACATCTTCAGCACCTGTAGGTATTTATTCTGTAAATAATTAAAGTGTGGATATTAAGTCAGGGCATCTCTGACACGATCATTAGGTCTATATATGCTCATAATTGGTCACAGAACACATCTAGGTTGTCATGTTAAAATGAGTTTTTGTTCATTGATCAAACCTTTTATTAATATAATAGAGGGAGGGGGACTACTGACTGAAGTGACCTCTCTGACAATATATGAAGAAATCAGTGTGGGTCCCGTAAACATATAAACATTGCAGATATACTCGTGCATAATGATGAACGATGGATGTTTTGGCACTGGAAGAGGACAGCGTAAATGCAGCAGCATTTACATGGTGTCATTCTCTGATTTTTCTTATGTGACCCACCTGCTGCAGTAAACTACCGATATGTCCATTCTTACCTTCACTTCATTCACAAGCTCCTCCATTTCTGAGTCAGAAAGTTTATTTTCTTTTTCTGTGCTGAATACCTTTGACATCATAGTTTGACAGTATAGGCTGCAGCCACACCCTTTGAGGTAGAATCATGGTTCGCTCGACTTTAGATCCTCAACATGTCTAGAACACACTGACATTGAGTTGGAGATGATCCTGAGATGGTTCATATACATTAAAAAATGTCATCCATGTCACTTTACTTTAGCGGTCCGCTCTGCAGAAATTAGGCAGAAACAAATTAAGGTGCAACAACTCACTTCACTTTAGCAGTCTGCTGTGCAAAATTAGTAGGAAGTTAAACTGGCCTGATCAGCGGAAGTTATAGGCAGAAACTTGTTAGAAGTTAAACTAATAACTCAGTTACTCGACTATGAGGCAGAAGTTGCATATAAGGTAAGTCAACTATGCCATCATTTGACAACAAGGCTGTCAACTGTGCCTGGCCAGATTCTGTTTTGCAATGGGCCTATACACGCATCGCCTATCACAATCAGGTAAGGCCAATTTAGATTCCCACTCTCACAACCCTATGCTATCATGTCCATGTAAAAGAATATAGGCCTAATTACAAAGGTATATCATTGCATACTTTGCATGTGATCTCAATTATGCATATCAACAAACTTGGTAATAAAGAACTTGGTACTATATAAAATAGTAAAAAATAAGTAAAAAATAAGTAGCTAACTGCTTATTGGGAAATTGAATACATTTATTTAGTTAACATTTCCAAGGTAATTATAATTACAAGGAACCAAGGGCCTAACTTCATATTACTTTACTTGAAATGTATTTGAGAAATTAGCAGCTATTTATCACCTCCTTCTCTGGAAATAGCAGAATATAATTACTCTGTGATGTTGGGATAATATTCCATACCTTTTGAGGTAAATTTTGATTTAATATAAAAGAAATTAACTTGCTTATTGTCACCTACTTCGGGGGTAATTTCAATGAAACAATAATGTAGCTACTAGCTCAGCTAACAGCGGCTGGAGGCAGAGCAGTTTGCAAAAATTTTAGCCTACACTTAAAAGTTTCTCTTTGTTTGTTTATTTAAATTAATGTGGTGTGCAGGCCATAGTTTTGCCATTCAGTGCGGTATTTAGGACCCGTCTCGTTTTTTTAAATATGTACAATAGTTTTCAGTAAAATACGATAATTTTAAAGCTGCAGTACGATATTGCTGTATTTTCCATCTGGCAACACTGCGACGAGTAAGTATTCTACAGAGCAGGACGAGGAGCAACAGTTTTTCTGACCGTCACCGTTTTAGTTTTAAGCAAATCTGAGAGGTTTTCATGTAGTAAACGTGTGATATTTATAAGAGATGTGCGTTTATTTTGTAACCTGCAATTTTTGAGGAATAAATCGTCTTTTTTGTCATTTAAAATCTGCCTCATTTCAACATTGGATTACATGGAAATTTGTCTTTTGGAAAGCACGAGTTAGAAACTTCTAGTCCTGCAAGAAGTGGCAAGATGATTTTTGAGTTCAGTTGCCACTACATTAAGTCAGAAAAACTGCTCCGCAAGTGGAAAGATAACAGCGACTCATGGAGTTCATTTATGTTAATTAGGTGCATGCTGCCGGAGCACATGCTTATGCTAGCCTGGGAGAAGTTCAGCAACAGGCAGATGATGCTAAAATAATGGATGCTGAGGTAGAACCTACAGATAGTGCCTCAATGATATCATCAGTCAAACACAGTAGTGTATCACAAAGTGGCCGGTCTGTTTCAAGTGTGTCCACAACTACATCTCCTGCTTGACTTAAAGTAGAAGCTGAACGGGCATCCTTGGTAGGATGTGCAGGGGCATTGAAACAAAAACTGGAAATTGTGAGAAAAGAGGCTTTGCTGAAAGCAAGAAAGGAGGAATGGGAGTTGCAGACAGCTAGTGCTGCAGCTAGTGCAAAACTGGAGGTGTTAACTGTAAAAGAGCCAGCTGATAGCACTTCTGCTGTTTCCAAGGATGGAATTACTTCATACCTAAATGCTGTAAGCTATCTTAGGGCAGGCAGCATCGGAGCCGTGCAGTCAGAATGTGTAGACTTCTGCCAAAGGAGTAGGCCAGATGTAACAAAGAAAATCAGACTGCAACATAGCTCTGAAAGAGATGCAACACCCCATCATCAACTCAGTTGATGATATTGGAGATTTGTTAAATGTCATGGAGTGATAAAATGAGATTACTAAACTTTTAGTGAAGCAACAAAAAGTCTCCATTCGCCCACCTCTAAATTTTCCAGTCTTTAACGGAGATCCCCTGGAGTTTGGTTTCTTCATGAAAGCGTTTGAGCATGGGATTGAGGAAAAGACTGCATTTCTTTAAGCAGTTCACCCGTGGCAGACCTAAGATTCTCATTCTGATTTGTTCACATATGCATCCAGACAGAGGCTATGTAGAAGCTAAGAAGCTCTTGAACAAACATTTTGGGAATGAATATCCCATTGCCTCTGCCTACATTGAAAGAGCATTAAGATGACCTGTTATTAGATCAGAAGATGGAGAAGCGCTCACAGAGTTTGCTCTGTTCCTCACAAGTTGCTGTAATAAAGTTGACAGCATGGACTATATTGAAGAAATGGATAGCCCTACTAATATGAGAGCAATCATTTCCACGCTTCCCTTTAAGTTTTGAAATAAGTGGAGGGGAGTTGCTTGTGACATCCAGGAAAGGTCAAGCAGAAGAGCCAGGTTCAGTGATCTGGATCTGGAGCTTCGTGGACAAGCAGGCAAAAAACTGCTTCTCATCCATTGTTTGGCAACATACAAGAGCACACCTCGTCAAGGGATTGCAACAGATGTCAAACCTGTGCCAAAGCACACAGAGCAAGCAAGAAAGGAAAAGGAAAGTACTGGCAGCACAAGTGAGAGACAGTGTCTTTTCTGTCACAGAACAAGGCATAAACTGGATTTCTGCAAGTTCATCAAGCAAAAGTCACACAAGGAAAACTTGAATTTCTAAAGTCAAAGGGTTTATGCTCTGGATGTCTCACAGGGGCATTTGAGCAAAGGTTGTCAACAAAGGCTCATTTGTCAAACATGTTTTCTGAAATATCCCACCATCCTGCACTTAAGTAAAGAGGAGTTAGCTCCCTCTGTTGGTTAAAGCAGGAATGTCAAGCAACCAGTTTCAAATTCTTCTCTCACAACAGAAAGTGAAACTTGCGGTTGTACTGGGGCCAGGGAAGCAGCCTGTGCACAGTCTATTGTTCCAGTGAAGGGCAGATGTGTGAGGAGCAATAAAACAGTTGAGTCATATGCATTTCTAGACCCGGGCAGTATTGGAACCTTCTGTACGGAGGAGCTGATGAGAGACCTTAAAGTAACAGGTAAAAAGGCCAACATTATGCTCCGCACCATGGGAAAAGAAGGAACAGTCAGCACACATGTTGTTAAGGGGCTCGAGGTCAGCGGGTTGGGTAAAAACAATTTCATAGAACTGCCCCAAGTGTTCTCACAAGCAGAGATTCCAGTAAAAAGGGAAAACATTCCAAATCAGAGTGATGTGTCTCAGTGGCGAAGCTGGAGGACCTTACTCAACAGCAAATTAAGTTTGACTTCCCCGAGCAGCCAGGGGCAATTCTAGAGTCTGCTGTGGCCCTAGACAAAAATTCACAGAGGGCCCCTCCAATCAGCGTATATCACCATCATGTTATAAATAATCGGACAACAAACATTTTTTGCAAATAATTAACACTTTTATTTTCTAAAGCTTAAATGTGCATAATTAAAACAAAAAACATTGAACATAAAAATTACCATTTAACAAATATAAATATAAAGAACAATGATAAACAGAACAATGAAAACTAATATAATAAAATAATTAAGTCAAAACAACTGAAAAAGTTAGCATTCAGTAGAGTGCAATTAGTTGGCACAATATAAAAATACAAGACAAAGAAATAAGTAACTTCAAGTAAAAACTAAATTAAATACAGTACAAAAATAAAGTATCTTTACTCTGCAAAGTTCTCCTATTAAATAAAAACACACATTAAGAAGGAGGTGATCATGATTCATCCACGCTGTTTGAGCACTGATTTTACAAATGCTGCTTACGGGCCTTGGCTAGTGCAAATGCTGTTACTATGTCCGCCAGATCCAAAGAACTTCGCACCTTGCGCTCTATTGAAATAAGAGCGAGTCCTGAAAGTCTCTCCTGGCACATAGTTGACCTGAGATAAGTTTTGATGAGTTTTAGGGCCCAGAAGCTTCGCTCTCCAGAGGCAACAGTGACCGGGAGAGTTAATAGTAGATGAAGGGCTATGCTAAGGTTTCCATAGAGATCCAGAAGCTGTTTCTTGTAAATGTGATCCAGCATCTCTCTTGGGGAGGAAGATACATGATCAGGAAAAGAATGGACAGCAGCCCTGAACCTCTAGAACAAGATCCTCAGAATCTATGTCATGTAATGTTTTCTCGAGTTTGCCACTATGAATAGCATTTGACATGTCCTCTTTTGAAAACAGAAAACCATAAAGGTGATGAACATCTTCCAGTTTTGAAAATCTGTCATTTAAGCTGATGAGAGCTGTGTCCACTAGGGGGAGGAAAAAACTCTCTCTTACATTGCTCTTCTGGAGTGGATTGATTTTCTTCTCTGCCCTCATACAGGAACTGCCGGGTTGTTTTCCATTGTCTTTTTGCTGGAAATGTCCTGTCAATTTCAAGTGTTTCTGCTATCTCTCTAGCATCATTCTGACAGTCAAGAAGTCCATTTCCCCTGAAATCTTCCAGATACACTCTGACTGTGCTTGTTTCTTGTTTCAGTGTTTCAAGAGAAACACTGGGGCTCTGAAGAATCTTGCTGACGTGGTTGATCTGATACAGTATCTGTACCAGACAACAGTGCACAGTACAAAACTCCATGTCATGAGTTCACCCTTAATGCTGGTGGCTGTTGACAATGTCTCAGAGTCCTTCTTTTGTACTGAGTGAGTTTGGAGAGCAGACAATGCTTGTATTTTTTCCCTGTTTTTCATGACCATGTCATGGTTTTCCTTTGTGAATCTACGTGGATTTTTCTCTGTATTCTGGGGGAAAACTAGGTATTTTACCTGTATAGGTCCTCTTGTAACAAGTATGCATTGTTCAGCATGACCAAGGACATTTGGCCATTGTGCTGGGTCTTCTGATGTGGTCAAACCTTTTTCAGTGTTGGTAATACTGATGCTTGAGGTAGAGGGGGAAGTGTCATCTTCAATGATGAGTTGTTGCTGTCTCGCTGGTATGGAAGACTAAAAGTGCCAAAATGAAATATATAAATATATAATTAATTAAATCATTAAATGTGTCATTAATTATTTAAAATTGGTAATATATAAATAAATAAATAAATAATTTATGAAATACATAAATAATTAAATAAATGTTCATTCATTCTATGTAAAAACACATCTATTTATTCCACTATTTATTTAATTATTTCATGTTTCCTGCTCCAGCAGTGCATCATGAAATAATTTTATCTGTCATCCTCTCCCATCAAACTCAGTGGGCGGGATTAACGCTGATCGAGTCACAAACCATTGCTTTGGTCTGAAGGGTTGCCAGACTAGGCGGTTTCCCGCCAAACAAGCAAACAAATATGGCAGCAATCACAGAGGATCTGCATGAGCTCTCCCGTGAGTTGATAACAGATATTTTAGACCTGGCAGAGAATGTTGACGCTGGAATTTCGGACCCTGAACATGTGGCTAGCAAAGCAGAGGGATTTATTGAAGTTCTTGGAGTTATTTCCGGTCTCTTTGACCAAGATATTGACCGAAGAGTGTTCGCAAACTTAGAAGAAGTTCTCCAGCGCTTCTCCGGTACGGGGCCGCAGCACACACCCGGAGCAGGGCGCCCGGCTTTTGACATCCCCACTGCCGTTCTTCAGCATCATGTCCGGTGTGGGCTACCAGCGAGTGAAATTGCCGAGAGGTTTGGAGTTTCGAAGAGGACAATCAGAAGGCACATGAAACATAGTGGCCTAAGGTATTCACAGTTAAATTCACGGATTTTATTAAGATTATTAGTAGTGTACTGGCGATGTCATTCATTTTAAAAGGTGTTAAGTGAAATGTAACATTTAGTTTTTTGGTCTGCGCAGAAAGACAGATCTACACACCTGTTGCTGATGAGGAGTTGGACCGTATTGTAAGTCCACAGAAGCCATCCAAACACCGGCTACAAGCTAATGCGTGGATATTTGAATGCTAGAGGTGTGCATGTTCCAAGTGAGTATGATCCGAGCCCAATATGAATAAATATAAATAACCATGAACTAGGCGTAAGGTCAATGAGAATATATATTGTTAAGGTAAGGCTCATGTATGTGTGTATTCTTTTGCAAAGTAGCGGCTGATATATCTGAAACTCATTTCCAGGGTAAATCCAGATTTGTATCCTGTTATTATGAAGTTTTATATATCATGTTGATGATAGATAAGGTGAACTCTGGTAATTTTTGAGACTGGTGGTTTTGTACTGGATTTACAAATTTAAATCCATGGTGTTGCCATTTATTATTATTTATTTATTAACACCCTAACACTATCAAAATACTTCTAAATATTTGAAACTCTGATTTTTTTTTTTCCAGTATTTCTCAGTTAGATTTTTAAGTGTTTTTTTTTTTAAATAAATAG
Organism: Labrus bergylta; assembly: GCF_963930695.1. Lineage (NCBI taxonomy): Eukaryota > Metazoa > Chordata > Actinopteri > Labriformes > Labridae > Labrus > Labrus bergylta. The sequence goes on from NC_089197.1 coordinate 32,189,629, forward strand.
CAAATGAGTGTATGATTCTTTTCTGCTCTAAAGTCTCAAGACTGAGAGAGTCTTTGCACAGAGTGGATGCTGAGGGAGTGTACATGAGACGTCTACGGCTGCATGTAATAAGACGACGGCAGTATTCTGTTCCTGGCCCAAACTCTTTATGGCACATAGATGGTCACCACATGCTTATAAGGTATCAGTAATATTAGTTGATAAACAATGCAACGTTCTATAGATGTCCAAAGAAATTATCACATTAAAGCTATTTTGTGTTCAAAACTGTCTGACAGGTGGAGATTTGTTGTCCATGGTGGGGTGGACGGATTCAGTCGACTGGTGGTCTACCTGAATGTGGCTGGCAATAATAGGGCTAGCACTGTCCTACAGAGCTTTATCAATGCCGATCAGCAGTACGGGCTGCCGTCAAGGGTACAGTCTGATAAAGGAAGAGAGAATTCAGACGTAGCAGAATTCATGATCAGGAGCAGAGGTACCAACAGGAACTCTCACATCACAGGCAGAAGTGTACACAATCAGCGGTAGGTAAAATATATCTGTTTGGTGACTACTTGTACACAGTGGTGGACAAAGTACTCAACTCCAGTACTTGAGTCAAAGTATTGATACTCATGGTCAAATCTTACTCAACTACAAGTAAAAGTTGCTCTGTCAAGATTTTAGTCAAGTTAAAGTAATTATTTTTAAAACTACTTGAGTATTCAAAAGTACAAAGTATATTTTCTAATATCAGTGCATTGCTGTATTGTTTTCTCAGTGCTTATACACAACCTTGTAACTCTCTGAAACCACCTAATGATGTATTGACTTACAAGTCTATAGAAACACCTGTAAAAACTTCAGCGTAAAAATGCAATCAAAAACAATAAGGACAGCTATTGTCATTTAATTTTTTTATTTAAACATCCCCACCCAAAAAAAACAGGAGGGCCTTTTTTTTCTCCCCGTACATTCACTGTGGGGGAGTTGCAAGTTTACTGTTCAGTCCATTACTGCGAACAAACTACAACTCTGCTTTCATGAACTCGTCATCCAGTTGAACCACTTGGCTACATGGCAACATAACCCTTGCCTTAATAAAATCTGTAAACCGCCCTGCATTTTTCCATGTCTGTGGAAAGTGATGAAAATCCCTAAAAGATGGTGCACATTTAGTCTCTTTCCTCAGCTTCTCCTGCCATCTCCATTGCCAAATCCATCCCATGTGTGAGCGGTGACTGTGATTGGTTCCCTTCTATGAGGAGCACAGCGTAAGGCCAATTGCATTTTAGAAAAGAAAAACACCAACAGCTGACTACAAAGCTATGCTGAGCCTAAAAGGAACCAGTAACGACGAGCTTCCTAGAAATGTAGTGGAGTCGAAAGCACAATATTTGTTTTGTAGTGGAGTGAAAGTCATAAGTTTCCAAAAAAACAAATACTCAAGTAAATGTACTCCGTTACTGTCCACCACTGCTTGTACAAACCATAGCAGCTCGATGTATTTTAAAGCTTGAGATTATATATTGATTAACAATTTGTCAATTCCATTCTAATTGCAGAATAGAGAGGATGTGGAGAGATGTTTATGAGCATGCCCTAGACCTCTTCTATCAGATCTTCACTTCATTGGAAGATCAGGGGACACTCAATCCAGACAACGAAGTCCATCTTTATGCCCTGCACCAAATCTTCCTTCCCCAAATTTAGAGAACCCTCAGCTCCTTCAGAGATGCTTGGAACTTTCATGGACTTAGAACTGAAAGGAATCAATCACCTAATGAACTCTGGAGAAGATACAGAGAGCAAGGCCCCATGGAGGATCCTGCAGAGGTTAAAAAAAAAGATTGTAGTTTTACACTATTATTGAAACCTTTTGAAAATATATTAATATTTTGTTGGTCAGGAGATACAGGTGTTTGTCACTGATGTTTAGCAGATTTATTTTTCCTCAAATTTCTTAGAAGAAACATTTCAGACAGATGATAATTGGACCCACTATATTTTAATAAAAGGGTTTCTGTTATCACTTCGTTCTTGTTTTTGAACGAAACATGAGAGAATCTCTTCTGTCTCCTGAGCTCTGACAGAACAACATCTGAGCAGCAAAGTGCCTAAAACTTAATTTGTCACCAACATAAGGACCAATGATCAATCCCATGAATCTTGTGTGATGACATGTCATAGTAGTTTAAACAATATGTCAATCAAAGTTATCCTCTGTTCAGGTTTACGAAGACTATGGGATCGACTGGAATGGGCCTCACAATCAGCATGGAGACACTGTGTCAGTTCCTGAGATTCAGATGGCCCGTGAGCTCTCAGATGAAGAGGTTGCCATTTTGCCGGTTTCAGGAGTTTCTTTAAATGATGCAATTGGATCATATTTGGAGACAGTGCAAGTTTTGTCAAGAATCATTGGAAACTGATACCTTAACCAGGCTTTATATTTTATTTATTAAGCATGTGCAAATGTCACTATGAATTAGTTAACTTGATTTGTCAATACAAATCTGAAATAATAATATGCTGTTTTAATGCAAATAAAACCAATTTTTCTAGCATAAAGAGACATTGCAACAACCTCATGTAGCCAATGACAACAGGCAAGGACAGCAAGGTGATGCACAGTTAAGTATCAAACAGTTGACAGAAGAGCAACAACAAAGCAGTATCATTTTCAGGGAAAGAAAATACTACACTGTATTTTAAATGTTAGAAAAACACTGAACTCACTTCACTCAAATTGACCTTTTCTACTGAATAAAAGCACAGCAACATCATTGCCTGAAAATACTTAAACAAGACCAAATCCAGTGTGTGCACTATTGCAGCAACAAGTGCTTCCTCAAAGTCTTTGTAGGTGTTGTAATGAGCTGGCAGCTTCAGTGTTTCAAAGCATGTGGAGGATGATGGGAAGGTTCCCCCGGAAAACTCCACTTTGAGTTCTGGAGGGAGCATTTCCCAGCCGACCCAGAACTTCAGCAACTGAGCCAGTGTATCTGATGAAGCTAAAACGTCATAAAGTGGATTAAGAACACAGTGCGCTGTAACTGTTCAAATCCCTATGCATTTCATATATTCTACAGTGTTAAGTGAGATGTTTATGGGACATAGAGACATTGGTAAACATGAAAATAAATTGCAAAATACGATAGCTATACCTGTTTCAAGGAACACCCGTAGAAAACCAGTGATGCGGCACTTGCACTCAATGTCAAGTTCTTCATCACTGTCCTCCACAGGCCATGTGATTTTGTCTAGGAACATCTGAAAAAAAAAAAAGTTTGAAAAGTATTTTGATGTCTAGGATAATTTATAATTCAACACTGATGAAAAGGAATATAGATTACATTAGTCTTGGTAATTGAGAAAATATCCAGCTCAGTAAATTAGACAATAAGATTTGCACACACATTTATTAATATTTTAAGTATTGTTAATAAGTTGGATGTACTAAATCACCTGGGGTACAAACTGCATTCCTGCCATTTTCGGAAAAAGAAGTGGGACAACATCTGGCCTTGATGTCAGCAGGGGCCATAGAATCACATCTTTCAATCCCTTTCTCAACTGTTTAATTTGGCGCATGGTCCTCCCGATGACCTACAAGAAAGGCCAAACCCATATTACTGACCAAATATTAAAATTCTACAAAAGTTGGCACAGTAGAAAGTGTTTATAAAACTCTAATGCAGTGCTTAAGATGTATTTTTCCCCAATTATATCCTTTCATATTGCAACACCAAACCACTCCCTGCCTAGATTACAAGTTAAAGAGAGTTTAGGTTCTGTAATAATCCTACCTGCAGTTCCAATTAGTTTGTGATTGAAATACAGATGTGCAAAAGAAATGCAGACGTGATAGAATTGCTTAGCTTGAAACATAATTGATGGATAAATGGGGGGAGAAGGAGAATTCACAAAATCAGCAGGAGAAACTCACCGCGTGTACTAGAAGTTTGTTATGTAGCCACCTCTGATTCGTTTTAGTGACTGCTGGGAGATCCCAAGACAGGGAAAGATCTGACACTGTGTCCTTCTGTTCCTGAGTAAGTTCTTCAAGTTCAAGCTACAGTTTGGATCATAAAAGGTATTACACCTGTCTAGGAATTTTGCAAGGCAAAGGTTTTTTTGTTTGTGTGTTACATACCATTGTTACAATACTCCTGATGTGCAGATCAGGACAGTCCTCGACAACAATTGTTGCCATTTCAGGGTCCCCATTGAACAGTACGTGAATAACAGCAGGACTTAATCCGGTGACATGGGGGCCATCATCCAAAAAGGAGTGGGCTATCATCCTTCCTGCAACCCGGAAGAGGTTGCTCTCAATAAGCACCTCTGATGCAGCTGGAACGAGATGGTCAGGCTCACCTTCAAATAGCAGACTTTGGCCCACTCCTCCTGTAAGTACCAACAGAGCAGGGGTTAAAATCAAACAATTAACTTTTAAAATGCATGACATTAACCTGAATAGTAGCACATTTACCAAGATTCATTCTGAATCCAAACTGGAGTTTGGATATTATTGTTGTCAGAAAGTACCGCATCACTCCCTGTCCAACAGCAGCATCACCGATTTAAAAAAAAAAAAGAATACTCTATACTGTTAATAACACACTGGAAACAAGCTGTAACAAGGCTATAGGTGCTTGACAAGTTTTAGGAAGGAAGGACAAACACATGAACTGTTATGCAGACAGCATGAACAGCCAATGCAGATTATCATATAATGATTAATATCAGCCAAATGACCTGATGGGACCAGTAAACCACTAATACCATTCCATATAAGACATATAATTGATATTAATGTAACAGGATATATTTATATTATGAACTCTATTCTACTAACCATCAAGGGTACAATGAAGTGGACATGCCCATTCCTGTTGCTGTTTATAGAATGAGAGAAGTGCCCGTTCCCTGTCCTCCTCACTCTCCCTTACATCCATTTTCAGTTTAAGAGGCTTCCCGGTTGCATGTTCACTTAGTAGATTATCTTTGAAAACTTGGGCAGCCAGAGTTGGTTCTTTAATAAGCTTCCAGTCTAGACAAGAACAAAGATAAATTTAACTACTTTGCATGTTAAATGCAGATAAACTCTCCCAATCAACAGAAAAGGAGGAACACCTGAAAAATGTGACAGAATCCAACAGCCTTTTAATAGATACTAGGAAAGTCCATTTCTACTTCACTTTCATCAGAATGATGCTTATTTGCTGTTTTAAGTCAACCAAACTTCACTTAGATGTGGAGTCTGTGAACTGTATGAGGAAGTGTTTCTAAGGTTCTATAAAACAGCAGTGATAATGGCATGTCTTATAGTCGTTATTTATTATGGTTAAAAGGTGTTATTCTTCTATTAACTGAGTTCTAATCATGCACAATATTATAGCATTCCTACTGTGATGACACAAACCATTGTCAAGTTCTTTAAGATCAATCTTCTCACTTTCAATCACTACTGGTTCTACTTCACTCTCTACAGATGTTTCAGGCCTCACTGGAACGCTGTCCCTGTCAGTGGGTGGCTCTCTATCATTCTCCTCACCACGGTCTCCCTCTCCTTCTCTGTGTGTTTCCTGCATGGGGGTCCTTGAAGTTCAGAAAATGTTATAGTCATTTCCTCTCATCTGTGTGCACAAAAACTAAAAAGAAATTTCTTATTGAAAAATGTATATGTAATTCTTACATAGCTTTAACAAGTGCATACCCATCACAGTTAGCTCGGTGCAGTTTCATTTCAGAGAAGGGAACCTCCTTCTGACAAGTGATACATGAGATGGCTGGACCAGAGGCATGTCCCGAGCTTTCCTAAGAACAACAAATCTGTTAAGTATTGATTAAAACTCCACAGCGCAATTTATTTTAACTATGTATCAAATGGTGACAGTGTAAATTTCCATACTGAATCAATGGGTAGGTCCTGTTGAAGTGGGCGTATGTAAATTGTAGCCTGTCCAATTGTTGTAGATGGATCTTTTAGATAGGCAAGGGTGTCCAAGATTTCGACTGCGAGTAGATCCTACAATTTTTAGAAACTCAAAGCCTCCCCCTTCTTGCAGCTTTGGAAACACCTCCATCAGTTTGTTTGTTACAACCATGGGATCGTTGTCATTTCCTGTAAATATACATAATGCACATTAACTCAAATGCCAAAAGCTAAGCTGTTATAACAAATACACACCAAGAAAATCACATAATTAAAGTTTGAGTCTAATATGTAAAATAGGTGAACACAAATGGCGATAAAATTAAATTAAAAATACAACTCCTACTAATGTCAGGACTCAAATTTCTTGTTTCAGACCCACCTGAAAAGATCACCCTTTGTTCTCCAAGTCCTGAAGCAAGAAGGTCTGCTTTAAGCTGAATGCTTGGAACTTTATCAGCCTTGTTGTCAGCCAAACAACAGAAAGTGTGTGTGTAGCTTCTTCGGATGACTTGGCTCCGTGCTGGCCGTCTCCTGGCGCTGTTGTTGTTGTTGTTGTTGTTGTTGTTGTTGTTGTTGTAGTAGTTGTAGTTGTAGTATAGAGCAAAGAGCCTTGCTACTTCGGCTGCAACACAGAGAAAATGTTACAGCTCCCATGATCGCCACTCAGCTAAAACATCCTTAAGTCCCTGCTTAGAGTAATTTCAACGAATGTCACTGATAAATGTAATAAAGAAAGCAAACAACAACTAAAAAGAAATAACTAATAATACTCCAACTTAAGGGCTGCTGACATGCTAACACCATTCTGCCGACTAGCTAGCTTCGTTTAGAAGCACATCTGACTATCCTTACCTACCTTGAACAGGTGTACGTGGTGTGCTGCCGGTGGAGTTCTCCACAGAGCTTCTTCAATCAAATTAGCTGCTTCTCTTAGCAGCTCCGGAGAGGTTTTGGACATCCTGCACTAACACTTTGCACCAATGGTGAGGTGATTGATCCGTCTTCACTTGTATCATCAGCAACAATTTTTTCGGCGACAAATGAAGAGCGTACCGAAACGAATATATGGATGAACACTGCCACTTAACGTATCGGAGTGCATTCACTGCTTCAATCCATTATCTGGGATCGATCTGTCATGACTTGCTTTGCTGAGTAACCAATCAGATGTTAGAAACTTTGACGAGCAGCAGTGACAGATAAAATTATTTCAAGATGCACTGCTGGTGTAGGGACCATGAAATGACAAAGTAAATAGTGAAATAATTAAATAAATAGTAAAATAATTAAATGTGGTTTTACATTAAATGAATTAACATTTTAAATAATTAATTAAACATTTCATTAATTAATGATGTGTTTCATAAATTATTTATTTATATATTACCAATTTTAAATAATTAATGACACATTTAAATAATTATTTAATTATTTAATAACACATGCATTTAATTAATTAAATAATTATATATTTATTTATATATTTGTTGATTTATTTCCAATATTAAATAATTGATGACACATTTAATGATTTAATTAATTATATATTTATATATTTCATTTTGGCACTTTTAGTCCTCCATACGCTGGAGGTGGATGTTGCCAGGGCTGATTTGAAAAAAAAAAGAAGCGAAAAGGAACATGCTATGAATTGTCATACATAATCCCAAGAAGGCAGAGAATATGTTTTTAAATAAATTTAAAAAATTAACTCACAGATATTGGAACAAGTACTCTGAAAGGGAGCTTGTTCTGTCGGTGGTGTACCTTCCTGTTCACGATAAGCAGGAGGTGGGGTGGCTGTCCCACAACTGGAGGTAGTTGCTAACTCAGCTGTTAAGACCAACAAAAATAAAGAAAAACTAAACACACAATGTATGGCCATAAATAATCTTGAAAGGGCACAGTATATGTTATCTGTCTGTGGAGCATCTTCCTAGTGATGAAGGGCAGGAGGTGAGGTGGCTGTTGTACTACTGGAGGATGATGCTGCTAAATGCCCGATAAATGTGGACCCCTGAACTAGAGATGCACCGATACCACTTTTTTGCAAACCAAGTACAAGTACTTACATTTGGGTACTCACCGATACCGAGTACCGTTACGAGTACTTAATGCCCTGATCCGCATCGGTTTCTTTGGTCAAAAGTCTCTGAAGCACGGTCACAGCAGGAATTACATCTGATGCTAAAGCATCGGACGAGCTCACTTTTCGGGTTAACCCCTCAAACGGAGCCAAAACAGACCAAGTTTTTTCCAGAAGGGTCCACTGGTGCACTGTAAGATTGTCAGACCGATGCCGAATACTGGTATCGGGTCATCCCTACCCTGAACTGATATGACCAAAATAGAAACATGGCATGTTATGTGAAAAATAATCAATGCATATACAGTATAATTAATTAAAAGTGAAATACTAAACTTAAAGACAGTTACCACTGTCAACTTTTGGAGAGGGCACTTTGTCCGTTTCTTTTGTTGGGGTTAGAAACTTCAGCAATGATCCTTAGGAAAGATAATAACATGATATAGTATATTATGGTTATAATTATAACAAGTAAATAAAGTGAAGTTTCACATTATAGAACTACAGTTTCTAATACACTTGGATAATTTAGTACACTTGGATAATTTCTACTGTTCAAAAAAAGCTACTGTCTAAATTAGCTGTTTCCCTCATCCCCCCTCCAAATCACTCCCATTACTTAGTTGTGGGTCACTGCTAGAGGTTGAAGTTTGTTTGTTGGCAAGCGGGGCCTCTGCGAGCAGCAGCTGACTGAAAGTTGGAAATGTCTGGTGAAGACAGACAATTTATGGACTCTGTGTCGCAAACAGCAAAGCTCGTCAATGGCCATTATAGCATTGGCCTTCCTTTAAAGAACAAGGACATCACATTCCCAAACAACCGTGCTATTGCAGTACAGAGAGTGGAAAGCCTGAAACGAAAGTTGTTGAGAAACCAAGAGTTCCATCAGGATTACAGAAAGTTTATGACAGAAACAATGGAGAAAGGCTATGCTGAGGAGATTTGCTGAGGACAATCATTGAAGATTCAGCTCAGATAAAATAAATACTGTCCTAAGGAACTTTTATGTAGACGACTGCCTCATGTCTGTTAGAAGAACAGGCAGTTGCTCTCATTCAGGACCTCCGAGGCAGGAGGTTTTAAGCTCACTAAGTGGATTTCTAATAGTAGAGCTGTGCTGGCATCAGTACCTGAGGATGATAGGGCCAAGGAGATCAAGGAGCTTGACTTGGAAAATGATCATCTCCCTATTGACAGAGCTCTAGGGGTTCAGTGGTGTGTAGAGTCAGACATGCTGAAGTTCAGAGTTGTTATGCAGAACAAGCCACTGACAAGAAGATGAGTACTTTCAATGGTGAGCACTATCTATGATCCCCTTTTCGGATTTTGGCTCCACTCATCCTGCCAGTGAAGCAGATACTGCAGGAGCTCTTCAGAATAAAACATGCATGCATGGGATGATAGCATGCCAGACGCTCTAGCTCAACAGTGGCAACAGTGGGTTACAAGCAAACATCATCTCGCCAGTTTCAAAGTAGAGAGATGTGTGAAGCCAGTCGACTTTGGTGAGACCACTTCAGCTCAACTTCATCACTTTGCGGACGCAAGTAAGAAGGGGTATGGCACAGCAACATCCAAAAAACAATCAGAACCAGAATCACAGCGCACTCGTCATAGGCAAGGCTAGGGTCACGCCACTGAAACCAGTTACCATACTACGTCTCGAGCTCACTGCTGCACTTGTAGCTACAAGGATGGACTCAATAATGAGAACTGAATTGGAAATGAAACTGGAAAAATCTGTCTTTTGGACTGACAGTACAATAGTCATTCAATACCTTAAGAATGAGTCAACCAGGTACTGCACATTCGTTGACAATCAGGTTGCTGAAATCAGATAAGTCAAATGTTTCTCAGTGGAGATACGTCAATACTTCAGCCAACCCAGCAGACTGTGCTTCAAGAGGTCTTAGAGGAGACCTTTCTTAAAGCAAAGACCTGGATAAATGGTCCAGACTTCCTAACAAAGCCAGACACATTCTGTCATGATGTGTAGCCTGCAAACGCCTGCGAGGAAAAACATAATGTCAAATTGTGGCTGATCTCCCAAGTGAATACCTGATGAGTCGCCGTTCACAAGCGTTGGCCTGGACTATTTTGGTCCTTTTGAAATCAAAAGGGGAAGGACCATGATTAAAAGGTATGGTGTGGTCTTCACTTGTTTGACAATGAGAGCTGTGCATATTAAGATGGCGAGTTCTTTGGACACTGACTTCTGTATTCATGCACTGCGCCGCTTCATTGCTAGGAGAGGGCAAGCTGATGCCTTCTGATAATGGAACGAACTATGTGGCAGCAGAAAGTGAGCTACGGGAAGCAGGGCAGGCTTCGGATAATGCAGAGATTCAAGACATCTTGGATGCAAAAGGTATCACATGGTTATTCAACCCAGCTGCTGCATCTCATTTTGATGGAGTATGGGAACGGCAGATACGCACAATAAGAAAAGTACTCAACTCTGAAGCAGCAAAGAATCGATGAGGAAGGGCTACACACTTTGCTGTGCGAGGTGGAGGCACTAATCAATAGTTGCCCCATCACAAGAGTCTCTGACGATCCGAATGACATTGACGCCTTAACACCAAACCATCTGCTGTTGATGAAAGCCAAAACTCCACTACACCCCTGGCTTATTTGACAGGTATGACATGTACTCCAGATGCAGATGGCGCCAAGTTCAATATTTGACAGACTTGTTTTGGAGATGCTGGACAAAGGAGTATTTACCAGATCTACAAGAGAGACAAAAGTGGGCTTGCCCTTCTATTATACACATTCCAGAAAATTTTCTTCAAAAAGAGTTCCTGTTGTAATAAGAAGACCAGAGAACGTTGGACATTATTGCTTAATGACAAATGTTTTGTCATACTGTTTTTGAAGATGATCGTAACATGGCTCTTATGAATATGGGAAGACGTAATTGCTTTGTAGTTCAAGAACAATTAGGGGCCGTAATGTTAGAGCCATAGAGGACAACAGGTTAATTTAATAAAATAATTTGCCCCAATAGTATTATTTTGTATTTATACGTTTATACTTAATAGAGTTTTTGTTTTTGAATTTTTTTGAATTTTTTTTTAATGTTTATCACGTATTGAAACATTGTGTGGTTATAGTAGGTCTGTGTGGTTATATGTGCTCAGTTTATGTGTCCTGCTGCTGTCGTAAAGCGCAGCTAATTGGCGTAAATTACCATGTGGGTACAGGTGAATAAATAATCAGTTAAGTTGCCACTACAGTGACAATTTCAAATATATAAACTAAGAAAGGCATACAGTGGGTACGGAAAGTATTCAGACCCCTTTACATTTTTCACTCTTTGTTTCATTGCAGCCATTTGCTAAAATCAAAAAAGTTCATTTTATTTCTCATTAATGTACACTCAGCACCCCATCTTGACAGAAAAAAAACAGAAATGTAGACATTTTTGCAAATTTATTAAAAAAGAAAAACTGAAATATCACATGGTCATAAGTATTCAGACCCTTTGCTGTGACACTCATATTTAACTCACATGCTGTTCATTTCTTCTGATCCTCCTTGAGATGGTTCTGCTCCTTCATTGGAGTCCAGCTGTGTTTAATTAAACTGATTGGACTTGATTAGGAAAGGCACACACCTGTCTATATAAGACCTTACAGCTCACAGTGCATGTCAGAGCATATGAGAATCATGAGGTCGAAGGAACTGCCCAAGGAGCTCAGAGACAGAATTGTGGCAAGGCACAGATCTGGCCAAGGTTACAAAAGAATTTCTGCAGAACTCTTCCTAGACCTGGCTGTCCAGCCAAACTGAGCAATCGTGGGAGAAGAGCCTTGGTGAGAAAGGTAAAGAAGAACCCAAAGATCACTGTGGCTGAGCTCCAGAGATGCAGTAGGGAGATGGGAGAAAGTTCCACAAAGTCAGCTATCACTGCAGCCCTCCACCAGTCGGGGCTTTATGGCACAGTGGCCCGACGGAAGCCTCTCCTCAGTGCAAGACATATGAAAGCCTGCATAGAGTTTGCCAAAAAAACAAATGAAGGACTCCCAGACTATGAGAACGAAGATTCTCTGGTCTGATGAGACCAAGATTGAACTTTTTGGCTTTAATTCTAAGCGGTATGTGTGGAGAAAACCAGGCACTGCTCATCACCTGCCCAATACAATCCCAACAGTGAAACATGGTGGTGGCAGCATCATGCTATGGGGGTGTTTTTCAGCTGCAGGGACAGGACGACTGGTTGCAATTGAAGGAAAGATGAATGCAGCCAAGTACAGCGATATCCTGGAAGAAAACCTCTTCCAGAGTGCTCAGGACCTCAGACTGGGCTGACGGTTCACCTTCCAACAAGACAATGACCCTAAGCACACAGCTAAAATAACAAAGGAGTGGCTTCGGAACAACTCTGTGACCATTCTTGACTGGCCCAGCCAGAGCCCTGACCTAAACCCAATTGAGCATCTCTGGAGAGACCTGAAAATGGCTGTCCACCAACATTCATCATCCAACCTGACAGAACTGGAGAGGATCTGCAAGGAAGAATGGCAGAGGATCCCCAAATCCAGGTGTGAAAAACTTTTTGCATCATTCCCAAGAAGACTCATGGCTGTACTAGCTCAAAAGGGTGCTTCTACTCAATACTGAGCAAAGGGTCTGAATAGGAGGATAGAAGAAATGAACAGCATGTGAGTTAAATATGAGTGTCACAGCAAAGGGTCTGAATACTTATGACCATGTGATATTTCAGTTTTTCTTTTTTAATAAATTTGCAAAAATTTCTACATTTCTGTTTTTTTTTCTGTCAAGATGGGGTGCTGAGTGTACATTAATGAGAAATAAAATGAACTTTTTTGATTTTAGCAAATGGCTGCAATGAAACAGAGTGAAAAATGTAAAGGGGTCTGAATACTTTCCGTACCCACTGTAAATGTTCATTAGATGAAGAATTAAACGTTGTCGTTTAAACAGAGTTCTTGAGCAGTGATTTAACTATTAGTTTAATCGTTTATTTGAATCAAGGACAGTGTACAAAAAAAAACATTAGTCTCAGAAGAGAAGAGATGCTTTGCACCAGATTTAGCTAACTAGCTAATTTCCATCTGTTGTCCCTGGGCAGATGATGGCAACAGCAAAATACAAATCAACCAGTCACACACACACACACACACACACACATTTCATAAGAGAGAAGAAAGACATAGAACAATTTACAGATATTAAAACATTATGTACAAGGTTCCCTGAGAGATGTAAAAGGTTGTCGAGATGACACATTATTGCTGACAAGACTGGTTCCTTAAAATTCATTTGTTGACTTCACGGGTGAAAGTGCAGACGTTTGTGCAAAGTTTAAGACTAGTTGGAAGACTATTCCATTCTTTAATGGCTTTAAAAGAAAAAACAGATTGTGCTAAAGCTGAGCCATTTTTGGAATACTGCAATCTCCATTTGAGGCAGACCTTGAAGATCTGCTTATCTGCTCAGAGCAAAGTTTCACAAAGCTTTTCAATGGTAGGGGAGCAGCATCATGGATTATCTTATACACTAAGCGGACATTGGTATAAAAGATTAAATTGTCAAAGCTTAGAATTTTATATTTTATCAAGAATATCACAATGATGGTACTGTTGTGCTTTCCTGTCCAGAGTTTTAAGGGCTTGTTTATGAAGTGACCTTATGGGTTTTAAGACAGTCTTGTTTGCTTGAGACCAACATGATATACAGTAATAAAAAATAAAAAAAATCATAGCATTCAAATACATTTTAGACCCTTCGACTGTAAGTGAGTTCCTGATATGTCTAAAGTTGGCTATGTTATATTTAACTTTATGGCACATCTTTTTAATATGACTTTTAAAAGTAAGGTTGTGGTCTAGTTTAACACCCAAGTATTTAAACTCATCGACCTTTCTTATCATTTGCCCACCTACATTAATATTTGGAAAAAACATTATTTTTCACAAAATACATGACCATAGTTTTGTCAGTATTAAGAGTCAGACATGAATAACGTAACCATATAATGACTTGTTCCATTGCTAAGGACAGTTTGGCAGCTACTTGTGTGTGTCCGTGACCGTGTCATCTGCACCCTGCTGATTTTATGACTAGCAAATGGCTGGGGTTTCGGTCACAGTTCCGTCTTCGAGGTCAATTAGTAAATAGCAGAGTGTTCTGTTTCCTGCTTGGTTGTTTATTCAAGATGTGTAAAAGTTTATAATATAGTTTGTCCCGAAGCTTGTCCGAGAGAGAGAGAGAGACTTCTGCTGGAAAGGTTGTAAAAAGAGAAGGATGCGATTATCATGACAATTGTAGCCCATCAGTGTTTGATCATAGGCAGCAGTAAAACAAAGGTAAAATGCAGTTATAGTTGTAAAACAGAAATGGTTAAGCTGAAGGTTAAATTACAATATGCTTGAAAATCACTTCACTTTAATCTAATCAATCATACAATTGGTTGTTAAATACAATTTGATACTTACGCTTGGCAAACAAAAAACACAAAAAACCTTTTCTCAGCATTTTTGCAGATACTGTACTTTGGCTTTGTGTGGCTTCTGATAAGGCTTCAGGTAGTAAAACACAAGAGAGAAACATTGAGCAATTTGCTTTACTGGATCCATAATCAAAGGACTAGCTTTTTTAACTGGAACATGAAGGTAAGAATCAGCTCTTTCTGTTGCTTGTAAATTATTAAATATATGTTTTTAATGTCATAAAAATTATGTGAGAGAGTAAGTGTTCATGGGAGAAAGGTAGTTTCAGCTTTAGCATCAGGTTCACCTTCTTCTCAGCAGTCCCTAGAAACAAACGCTTGTGGTTCCTCATATGTGGTTTGCAAGTAACAGCCATTCTCTTATAGTTGATAATATAAAAACTGGATATTTTATCCTTAATGGTTTACATTATAATGCATCATTATGAATTAAAATGTAGCATTATAACCCAAACTTTAAAACATGACACGCTGCAACCGTCTACAATCGAGCGCGTGGGACTATCTGGGAATTCAAAACACAAACCGTGTTACACAACAAACCAGTAACAAGATCATGGATAAAACATTAAACTTTATACTTTATTTAAGTAGATTTATATAAAAAATCTACAATATAGAAATAGTTCATCTTTAGCTGACGGTCTATTTTGCTTTTGTAGTTCAAAAAGAGGCATTAATATGTATTTTGGTCAGTTTGATCAAAAGTTTAAAAAACTTCTAACAGGAGCTATTAGACACTAAAGTCCAAATTAAGCAGGATTTAAATTGGTATTGAACAAAGAAAATAATCAGTAAGTTATTGAAAATGAACTATCTTTCCAGTTGTTACAACTTGAGAAATCAGCCACTGGGATCATTACTGGGATTTACTTGCTTTTTGAACCAGCTCCAAGTGGCCTCTCATCAGGAACTGCAGTTTTGGCACTTCAGCTTTACTGACTCTCTGAGAACTTGAAGTTGCTTCTTGGTTAACATTCGTGTGGCGGAGTTACGGAAAAAAAAAAAAGTCCAGGAAGTGTTTCAGGCAGACTTTTCTTTGTTGTATGTGCACTTCATGCAAAGTTACTAAAATAGTTCTGGTATGGAATGTTAATACATCAGTGTTATTGTTACTCATTTTGATCCAGCTCAAGTTACTCTTCTCTCTGGTGGTGACTCTCATGTTTTTGGGGATCCTGCTGATCTGGTACTTAGTCGACAAGTAAGTGTGAAAATGATATTTCCCTTTGCTATGTGCACACACACATAGACTGCTAAACCACAATGCTGATATGTTGCTTTAATTGTTTTCTGCACCCTTTAGCCTACTCCATACTGCTAAAATGGAAGTAGCCTCTGAAGACGTGTTAATCATTTCTACAAGTACAAGTACAAATTTGTTTTGCTACAGACGTCTCACAAAATGTGTTGCAAAACTCTAACAGTGCAGATTCACGCAAGAAAAGTAGTTTTTGCAGTTGTAGCGGCAGTTTTGAGAAGTTGTAACCGCAGAGTTGTGGTTGTAAAGGATAATAGGCACAAGTAATAAAAAACATGTGAGTAAATGTTGGATTACAAGTTTGCAGCTGTCATTTTATTAGTGTAAATATCAGTCTACACATTTGTGAATATTTTTTCTTTGACTTCACATTCAGATCACGCATGTGTGAATATTAACTCTACAGGTTCACATTTTTTCCCCCCATTTGTGACTTGGAATTAATTTCACGTGTGTGGATTTTTATACAAGTAAACATTTTTACATACAAGTTCACTTTTTTTTCCTTCAAGTTCTCACATCGAATTCTACAAGCTCTCCTATTTTGCAACATATCTACCTTCATAAGTTTGTCTACTGGTTGTTCATTCATGGTGTATGAAGTTGACAGTTACTGAACACTGAATTCATGAGGTTTGTATGATTACTCCATTTGCTTTAGCGTTTGTTGGAGTTTGAAATTCCTACAGAATCGCATCAAATCTTTCACTTGTTAAATGCTGATTTATTATGTCTTCTGTATGTTTTGAACAAAGAACACAGCACATTCAAAACAGAGGTTTTTGTTCTCAAGTGATGAAAACTAATTATAAAGCTAACATGTTGGCTTATGTAGGTCTAGAAACATAGCAGAGGTTATTAGTCCAAAACCTTGACAACAACACAGAGTTCAGACCAGGAGGCAGAGCTGTTGTCTTACACGCTTCTCTGCGCCTCCCTTAGATCTGTCTCCCAGTCACTATAGCTGTAATTCTGAATCGAACTGTAGTTATACTATAGGTACTGTGTCTGTCCCCCGGTCCAGACCCGTTTTTATAAGTCATCCAAACGTAGAAAAAAAAGGCATAAATCGTCAAAATCTCATTAGAATCAAGACTACGAATATGATTTTGCAAAAAAATCAGAAAATTCACTGCAGACTTTTGAACATTAGGTCCTTAGCATCCAAATCTCTTTTTGTGAATGATCTGATATCAGATCAGAATATTGATTTACTTTGTTTGATTGAAACCTGGCTGCGTCGAGATGAATATGTTAGTTTAAATGAATTATTAAACTATTTTTAATTCTAGTCTTCTAGTTAACCCTCGACCAAAGCTAATTTTTTCTTCTTTTGAAAGCCTTGTTCTTAGGTTCTTGAGACTGGATGTGAAAAACTTTCAGCCAGTTCTAGTTTTTGTAGTTTACCGCCCTCCTGGCCCATATTCTGAATTTCTATCTGAATTTGCAGAATTTTTATCAAATGTAGTCCTTAGCAGTGATAGAATAATTGTTGTAGGTGACTTCAATATCCATGTGGATGTTGATAATGATAGCCTGAGCACAGCTTTCATGTCACTATTAGACTCTATTGGTTTCACCCAGGGTGTAAACGAATCTGCTCATCATTTTAACCACACCCTGGATCTTGTTTTAGCTTATGGCATTGAAATCCAAAACCTTATAGTTTTTCTAGAAAATCCTCTTCTATCAGACCTTTTTTTTTATTACTTTCGACTTTGTCCTACCAGAATTATCTCTGCTTAATAAAAATGTGCTCTCTAGAAGTTTATCTGATAGTGCTGTAGCTAGATTTAATGAAGCTATTTCAGCTGCTTTTGATTCAGTACTGTGTTTCAACCCAGTTGGAAACTCTTATGATAGCTTTAGTCCCTCTCAGCTAGATCAGTTTGTTGATAGTGCAGTGGATTCTCTGAGAGTTACTCTTGATTCGATTGCTCCCCTAAAACAGAAGGTTATGAAACGGCAGAGGCTAGCTCCATGGTCCAACTCAGAAACCCGTACTCTAAAACAAACGTCGCGAAATTTTGAAAGAATATGGCGCTCGACCAAAACGGTAGAATCTCGTTTGTTCTGTCAGGATAGTCACAGAAAATATATGAAGGCTCTACGTCACGCTCGAGCTGCCTACAACTCCTCTCTAATCGAGGAAAACAAAAGCAATCCTAGATACCTTTTCAGCACTGTAGCCAGGCTGACAGAGTGTCATGGCTCCATTGAGCCTTGTATTCCTTTAGCCCTCAGCAGTAATGATTTCCTGAGCTTTTTCAACAACAAAATTTTAGACATCAGAGACAAAATTGGTAACCTCCTGCCCTTACCTGGTGCAGATACGTCTGATATGGCAGAGACAGTTCCGGGACCAGATATTAGTCTTGACTGTTTTTCTCTAATCAACCTTTCAGAGCTATATTCTATTATTACTGCGTCGAAACCGTCAACCTGTCTTTTAGACCCAATCCCAACCAAGCTGTTTAAGGAAGTCTTTCCCTGAGTTAGCAACTCTATATTAGATATGATCAATATGTCTTTACTGGCAGGCTATGTACCCCAGGCATTTAAAGTAGCGGTAATCAAACCTCTACTCAAAAAACCTACTCTGGACTCAGGAACTCTGGCTAATTACAGGCCTATATCCAACCTTCCTTTTATCTCAAAGATCCTGGAGAAAGTGGTAGCTAATCAGCTGTGTAACTTTCTCCATGACAACTGTTTATTTGAGGAGTTTCAGTCAGGGTTTAGAGTCCACCATAGCACTGAGACTGCACTAGTTAAAGTTACAAATGATCTACTTCTAGCTTCAGACAGGGGACTTCTCTCCGTGCTCGTCTTGTTAGATCTTAGTGCTGCTTTTGACACTATTGACCATCATATCCTATTACACAGACTAGAACATTTACTTGGAATTACAGGGACTGCTTTAAGTTGGTTTGAATCCTACTTATCAGATCGATCTCAGTTAGTACATGTTAATGTTAAGTCCTCTATGCACACCAAAGTAAGCCATGGAGTGCCACAAGGCTCAGTGCTTGGACCAATTCTCTTTACATTATATATGCTTCCTCTGGGAAATATTATAAGGAAACACTCCATACAGTTTCATTGTTATGCAGATGATACTCAGCTTTACGTATCAATGAAACCCGATGGCACCAGTCAGTTATGTAAGCTAGAAATGTGCCTTAAGGACGTTAGGACCTGGATGACCAGAAATGTTTTGCTACTTAACTAAGACAAGACTGATGTTATTGTGCTAGGCCCTAAAAACCTCAGAGAGACTTTTTCTAGTGATTTGACTGTCCTTAATGACAACAGCCTGGCATCTAGCACCACTGTTAGGAATCTAGGAGTTCTATTTGATCAAGATATGTCCTTTAGCTCTCACATCAGGCAAATTTCAAGAACAGCGTATTTTCACCTTCGTAATATATCTAAGATCAGGAATATCCTGTCGCAAAATGATGCAGAAAAACTAGTTCATGCATTTGTTACCTCCAGGTTGAATTATTGTAATTCTCTTTTGTCAGGGTGCTATGGTAAGTCTCTAAAGACTCTTCAACTAGTCCAGAACGCTGCAGCTCGTGTACTGACTTGAGCTAGGAAAAGGGACCACATTACTCCTGTGTTGGCTTGTCTGCACTGGCTCCCTATACAGTCTAGAATAGAATTCAAGATCCTTCTTCTCACTTACAAAGCTCTAAATGGCCAGACACCATCTTAACTTAAGGAGCTACTAGTGCCGTACTACCCTTCGAGAACATTACGGTCCCAGAATGCGGGCCTACTAGTGGTACCTACAGTCTCTAAGTGTACTATGGGGGGTAAAGCCTTCAGTTATCAGGCTCCTCTCCTCTGGAATCATCTTCCAGCCAGGAGGCAGACACAGTCTGTATTTTTAAGAATAGACTTAAAACGTTCCTTTTTGGTAAATCTTATAGTTAGGGCTGGTGCTGGTGTAGACCAGCTCCTAGTTATGCTGCTATAGGCTTAGACTACCAGGGGAACTGGAACCTTGAGCTCCTCTCTCTCTCTCTCTCTCTCTCGCTCTCTCTCTGTGCACATAGAGTACATCATATTACTGCATGTATCTATCTGTAAATCTCAGTCACTAACCACCTACTTTCCTGGGAGCTCTTGAGCTCTCTTTGGCTCCTCAAGCTCGTTGGTTGACGGCCTGCCAGAACAGCTACTGTAATATAGCAATAAGTAAGGTCTTTTACCTGCTTTTTTGTAATGTTAAAAGACAAAGAGTAAGGTATTTTACCTGCTTTTTGTAAAGTGTCTCGAGATAACACTTGTTATGAGTTGACACTATGCAAATAAAAATTGATTGATTGATTGATTGAATTGATGATGTGAGCTTTTGGATTATGGGTGATTTTCTTTGTGTTGGCATGAGGAGTGTCTTACCACAAAGTAACTATTAATAACTGGAAATGTGGGGAGTGGTTCATAGCATAGTCTATATGCAGATTCAGAATGTAGTGTAACGCCCCTGATTACATTATCTGATTTGTGCCTGGCTTCTGAATCATCACATCTGTCCTTTTTTTTTTGTTCGACAGCGATGTGGACCAGCACTTCCCAGTCCCTCAGCAGAAAAGAGCCCCCAAGACCTTTAACCTCTGCAAAGGCTGCAAGTGAGCGTGCAAACACTGTCACTGCTTTTCCTAACGTGACCTTTTTTGTTCATGACTGCCATCAGATGAAGGCATGTCAGCAAAACACAGGGATTACTCACCTGGTTGTTTATGTGTATCTTAATTTGTATGTTTTTTCACAGTAATACGATCAATAAAATAATGCAGAATTACTCTCAAGCCTGGAAGAAGCAGGAGGACAATCATAAAAAATTCAGGTAAAAAAAAAAAGATCGTCTTGGTTTTGAACTTTTAACATAATTGTCAGCGCATGGTATGCTACATCTCCAGTCACCATAGCTAATGTGCACTACAAACATTTACAAAAAGTATTCAAAAGTAGGTAAGAATTAGGTACTTTTAAGTTACATGATGCTGGGTGGTAAAGGAGGTCAAAAAAGCCATGACCAATAAAACCCAACATAGTGCCTAATAAGATGGTCAAGTGTGATTAAAAGGTTAAACAGTATGAAACATGAATTAGATTATAGAACTATAACCAGTGTTTGGGCTTGTTCCAAAAAAAATGCAACACAACTTTTGGGTTTTGGTGCCCAACAGCATGCAGCTGGTTGGCCTTTTTTTAAAACTTGTTTTTATCAATGCCTCTCACGAAACCTGAGTCTGCCCCTGTGCAGATCAACAAACATAACTTGGTTACAGCTGAGTCCATTTGCATTGTGATATAAATAATGATGTACACTCTTCTAAAATCCCAGTTTGGGCCTTTACCATATAACTTTACCAGCTGGGTAACTAAAGAGAGACGTTTTACCCTAGGACGAGCTCAGAAAAGATGAGTCAGAGTGCCCTCGTCCGATTGTCACAAATAGCTGAAACTCATCATATTAAGTCTATCCTTGAAAAATGTATGTGATTCACGACTTTAAACTGGTATGTTTATTTGCTCTTTTTAAAAAAACAAAACAAATATTTGAGGGAGCATCAAAACTTCAGAGTCTCTTGTACATGGTTTAACAAAGTCCTTGTGGTTCCCCAGATCTCAGCTGAGCAGCAGCTGCAGTGGTTTTGACAAAGCCATCATTACCCAGGCCAACACTCCAGTGGGATCCAAGTTCAGTTATGATGGGGGAAAGAGCAGCTACCTGGTGTCTCCGGAGGTTTTCAGCACTTTTACAAAGGTATTTTGTGAGGCACTCATGAATAAAACCAAAACATCCACAATATCTGCTACTTGTTCGGCATTTTCATTGTTCCTGTTATGTCTGACTAAAAGATTACACGCTGATTAACTGAAAGACTAAATAAATACAAAAAAAAGTAGCATGCACTTAACATGTGTATTTACACAAATAAATGTACACAAAATGAATACAAAAAGAGGCTAATAATAAAATGAATAACAATAAAACTACAAGGAGTTTGACAAACCTGAACTGTTAATTTAGAAAGTTGCGTTTGGAACAGAGTAGCCTACCCTTACATATGGGGTTTCATTTATATCAAAAGTCCTGAGCGTGATAAACTACAATCGCGAGATAATTATAATATTTCACACATGCAAATATTAACTACCGCTCGCAAATTATACGTTTTTCTGCACACAGCAACACACCTGAGCAACACCCTGCCCTGAGCATCTCTGCTCCTGGAGTGGAAATCTGCTTGCGTGTATAAACCTTACGTGGTAGATTCGGGATGCCTCAAACTATCTGAAGGGTTAACAGAGCTCCTTTGCTAATATAATCCCTGTCCTTTGAGCCAGACATCGGGCATAGCCAGCTGATAGCACTGCTAGCCACGTGGCTAACTGTGCTGCAGTTGCAGGAAGTGACACTAAGCAGCTCTTAACTTAGGCTTTCATACTCTCCTCGGTGCATGGCTCTGGACACGGTGGATGTTGTTGTGCTCGTGTTGGATAAAAAAATTGAGGGATTGCTAAAGTATTTAAATATTGTTTGGGGATTGTGATTTTCTGTATGAAGTTTCATGGCAGTCCAGTTTATTATTGCTAGTTGCTGAAACAAAATCCAACCAAGTGTACTTTGTTATGCTGCAACTGGAAACAGGTTGACAGAAAAATAAATGAACAATAAATCCACATGAATCCATCTGATGTTCTTATAAGAAATAATATACTCACTTATTTTTAAATAAAGTGAAAACGTATGAGGTATTGGAAGTGAGGAACTCTTTTCAATCCAAATCTCAGGAAATGTTCCCCTAACCACTTACAGCATGTATTGTGTAATTTTCACGACACAAATTAACAACTGTGTCATCAGCAAGTTCAAAGCTGCCAGTATACTTCACAACAAAGTAATACACTGCTGAATTTATCCATTAAAAACAAGTTTGAAGCCCAAGTAGATGTTGGAAATTAAAACCTGAAGACTTCCAGGGGGCACCCATATTTCAGCTGGCAACCTCTTTTAGGGGTGTCTGCTGCAGAGAATTTCTAAGAGGGAAACATTTGCAAATGAGATCCAGCAGTAATTTTGATCTACTGTATTATATCATCAGTATAATTATCATTATGTGGTAATACATAACCATTGATTACAATTCCAGGAGCATCCTTTCTCAAATAAAACATGGGACACGTGTGCTGTTGTTGGGAACGGAGGAATCCTGACTGACAGCAGATGTGGAGAGAGAATTGATTCAGCTCAGTTTGTCATGAGGTGAGAAAGGTGTCCATTGTGGTGACAATGTCAACTCAGTGTCAAAAATAATTTATGTTGAGATTCCATAAAAAAGATCTCTGACTTTTTTTTCTTGCTTCTTCAGGTGCAACCTTCCTCCTTTGGGAAATAGTTATGCGAAGCATGTCGGTGTCAAAACGGACCTTGTGACAGCAAACCCAAGCATCTTCATGGAGAAGTGAGCAAGAGGCTGGATTTCACTTCACTGTCATTACAGAGTTCTTTTGTCTTGTTTATTTAAAGCTGTTGTTTTGTCTCCAGGTATGAGTCTCTGATGAGGCGTCGTCGTCCGTTTGTGGAAAGTCTGCATATTTACAGCAGCTCCCTGCTACTCCTTCCCGCCTTGGCCTTACGCCAATACATTCCTGTATGTATGCGGGCCATCTACAGTATTGAGGACTTTGGAAGCCCCATGAGGCCTGTCTTCTTTAACCCTGAGTACATGCAAAAACTGACTGCCTTCTGGCGTGCAAAAGGCTTGCGATCAGGGAGGCTGAGCACCGGGATAATTATGGCTAGCATAGCTTTGGAGGTCTGCGAAAATGTGCATCTGTATGGGTTCTGGCCCTTCGATAATCACCCCTATGGACTCTACGACCTGACGAACCACTACTATGATGACAGAAAAGCTAAAAGTGTCCACGCCATGCCCACTGAGTTTGGGCTCTTGATGGGGTTGCACAAACAGGGGGTGCTCAAGCTTCATCTGGGAGATTGTCAACATTGATGACTATGAGTCATAATTGTATGTAAGAGTTATTATTTGGGTCTGTGTTTTTTTTTTTTTGGATGTTTCTTGTTAGCGTCTGTCTTTGAGCTGGCAGCTCTCACACCTATTTTATTTATTATTATTCCGCCTTTTTTTGGCTTGTATCTCCTCCTATACTAATTGTGCTATCAAACAATCAATCAGTCAAACTTTATTTCTATCGCACTTTGACAGGGGCCATTGTAATAAAAAGATGCCTCACCGTAGGTTTTAGTTTGGACATTTGGAACAATTAAAAGACCACTACCAGAAGACCTGAGGGCTCTGGTGGGCTCATAAGT
Source organism: Labrus bergylta (assembly GCF_963930695.1). Lineage (NCBI taxonomy): Eukaryota > Metazoa > Chordata > Actinopteri > Labriformes > Labridae > Labrus > Labrus bergylta. The sequence goes on from NC_089197.1 coordinate 32,213,736, forward strand.
TAAAAGCAAATCGGATAAATAGGGGTGCGCAAGGTCATTAAGAGCTTTAAAAACTAATAAGATAATCTTGAAATCAATTCTAAAACAAAGGGGTAGCCAATGCAGAGACTTTAAAATCGGTGTAATGTGTGCTCTCTTTCTGGTCTTCGTCAGCAGTCTTACAGCTGAATTTTGGAGAAGCTGCAACTAAGAAGTATGCTTTTTCGGAAGACCAGAAAGAAGAGCATTACAGTAATCAATTCTACAGGTGATATAAGCATGAATAAGTGTCTCTGCATTGTCCTGAGAGAGAAACTGTCGGACTCTGGCAATGTTATTGAGGTGATAAAATGCCTTTTTTGTAACATCCGAACTGAGAACTGATATGAGTTAGGAAGCTGAGGTTTTTGTCAAATATGGCACCTAGATTTTTGACCTGCTCACAGGGATTAAAAGACTTGGAGTTTGTCATTCAGTTTTTTCTCTCTGGACTCCTGTACCAATAACTAAAACCTGAGTTTTGTTCTGGTTGAGCTATAAAAAGTTGTCTGCCATCCATAACTTAATATCTAAAATACATTTAAAAAGGGCATCAATTGGCCCTTTGTCATCAGGTGACACAGCAATGTAGAGCTGTGTGTCATCAGCATAACTATGAATGCCGTGCCTCCTGATGACATATAAAGGTTAAAAACCCTGGAGAACACCACATTTCATTTTATAAACTCCAGATGAGAATTCACCCATACTTATGTAAAATTTTCTTTCAGTGAGATATGATTCAAATCAGTTAAAAACAATACCAGAGATGCCAACGATGTTACGGAGTCTGTTTAAAAGAATTGTGTGGTCTACCGTATCAAAGGCTGCTCTCAGGTCAAGTAGAACTAAAACAGGCATTTTTTATCCATTTAGAGCTGAGGTCATTTACAATTTTAACTAGCGCCGTCTCTGTGCTGTGATTCTTTCTAAACCCAGATTGAAACATTTCCCACGTGCTTCTGGAGTTCACAAAATCATGTAACTGAATAAATACAAGTTTTTCTAAAATGTTACTTAAATGGCAGGTTAGATACTGGTCTGCAGTTATCTGCTTGCTTGTTGCCTTGTTATAAATGCTCATTTGCTCACGAAAAATGTCATAACACCTTCTCTCTGCTATTCGACAGTTTCTCTTCAATTTAATTGTCTTTGTTTCTCCAGGGAGGTGTTGGGTTTGTTGTAATTTTTGTCAGTTTTAGTGGTGCCACTGTATTAAGCATTGACCTAAGTTTACTGTTAAAACTGTCTACCATAGAATCACAAGAGGAAGGTAAAATGTTTGCGGGAATTTCAAATAGAATATCATTAAAATTTGTAGCCACTTCAGTTGTAAGATAGCGTTTCCTCACAGTCTGTTCTGGAATTTCCTGTTGCTTAAAATAATTTACTGTGAAAAAGACACAGAAATGGTCAGACAAGCCCACATCCACAACAGAGGAGATGCTTGCTGACAAGCCAAAGGTTATAACAAGATCTAAAATATGGCCTCTGTTGTGAGTGGGCTGTGTTGGATAAAACTCAAACAATTAATTAAGTTAAAAAAATCTGATGCAAAGGAGTCTGATTGATTGTCTACATGCAAGTTAAAATCACCTAAAATAATAATTCTGTCTTATTAGAGTGAATAATACTGAGCAATTCTGAAAATTCAGAGATAAAAGAGGTACATCGTTTAGGCCAGGGATGTCAGACATACGGCCCGCGGTCCGTATCCGGCCCGACAGCAGGTTTCATCCGGCCCGCGAGACGTTTTGGGAAGAAGGAGGAAATGTATTGAAAAATATTTCGAGATTTTTTTACAAGTTAAATATTTGTAATACGTATTTTCCCCGAATTGTATTGAAACCTATGTAAAATGAGCAACGTAAACGTAAGATCATGATACGAATATTAATTAAACGGGGCACTTTGAACTATCTTCTCAGTAGGGAGTATCATAAAAAAGACGAGTGGCCGAGGGCACGAGCTGCTCCTGCATAACCCTGGTAATACATTGTTAGGTGGGGGTTGTTTCTGTTGTAAAAATCCAATGAAGAAATCGTGAAACAGACTGGAGATTATAACGCCATTTAATCGGCCGAGGTCAGACAACTTCATCAGACAAGCATGCTTCCAAATCACTTGACTGACAAAGTGCTGACAAAGTAACAGTGTTCACAGTGCTGCTTATATTCTGTTGAAAAGGTGCAACCCACAAATTCCTTTCTATTTGGGTGCATCACCATAAACCATGAAGATGACACTGATTTGTATACGTATCAGATGTAGACTCTCTGTCGAGCAAACAGTTGCTGACAACATATAGTTGGCTCCTATCCATATATAGATCTGTTACTACTTAGGTGCTTCACCCATATAAGGTCACAGCTTCAGACACCTAAAGGTAGGACTGTTAACACGTGGTAGACAGACTTGAATAATACATTTCACAAAGTTACCAAGATGAATGAATTTCATGAAAATTCGTATTAACATACATCACATCACACAGAATGCAGGAGGGATATTTCTTTAGTTTTATTTGTCTACAAGTCGCCAGAATTTCATCAAAGTTACGGGACTTAACCGCTGCACTGCGCACGCATCATGACGGTCTTCGGTTCTTTGCACACTTCTTACCAGTTTCTCCTGTCTTGACTGATGTAAAACAAAAGTTTTACTAATGATAACAAAGCTTCCTATGGAGTGAGCCACAAAGAGCAGCTCGTGCAAATAAAAAACAATCATCTCCGCCATGCGTAATGGCCCAGACCGTCTCCACACATCCAGACTGAATGTAGTTTGCGGACACCGGCATTGAGCCTGATGCATCTCCCAACTAGTTTTACCTCTGGTTATTGTAAAAACAGTAAATTAAAATGAATATTAACTGATTTTATTTACAGATGGTTCATTTTCAGGTCACCCAGAGGTGAACGTGTTGTGTTGATCACCTAAAAGTTTCAGCGTGACATCACTTCTAAATGCAGTAGCCTGCTGTTGCGCCTTTATCACCAGCTTTCATCAGACTGTAAAACTATAACTATTACTGAACATTTCATTCTTATCCAAAAACGATATCACGCACAGGCTGCCCGATCATACAGAGGTCCGCTGGTTTAAACGTGGAGCAGCGCTAAAATGCTTCCTCGAATTGCGCAGATTCATGGCGCAAAAAAGTCAGAGACAGATTTAGATTATGATATTGCGGACACGAAGAAGAACGGACTGCCAGACTCATATCAAATGTCGTTTAACTGAGTTTACTTAGTTGAAAAACGTGCACTCCACACGGAGCTGATCAGACTGCAGTGCGCAACGCTGAAGGATCAATTCAAGTCTGTTGGTTTGGAAACATTTTATAATGCCTAACACTAAAATACCCGAAGATGCATCAAAGACACTCTGTTTGTTTGTGACAACTTATTCATGTGAGCAGGTTTCATCTGTAATGAACCTTAACAAGTGCAAACTGTGCTGTGGCCTGACACACACAGATCTAAAGTCTCTCGCTCTCTCTCTCTCTCTAGTAATGCACTGATCCCAGGGCAGGTAGAATAACCTGAGTCAAAGTTTCTATAACCTTGAACAGTAATATTTAAACATGATATAATAATCTCAAACAAAACATAATTATTGATATTTTCTTCTGTAATGTGGTAAGTTTAAATGTGCCAACATGCAGTTTGCAATGACAGTTAACCCCTCTGCTTAATGTTAATGTTAAAGTTTTCTATACAATCATACATTAGCCTATATATCCATGTGTTGAGTTATAGTGATGTTGGCAAAATTAGTCCGGCCCACTTGAGGTCTCATTTGAACAAATCCGGCTCCCGACCCAATAGAACTTTGACATCCCTGGTTTAGGTGGTCTGTAAACTGTTAAACATAGTGTAGGAGGACTGCTAAAAGTGAAGGAGTGATATTCAAAAGATGTGTACTCATCAAATAAAATGTCTTTAAAACCATATAATGCTGCAAGAATTGTGGCTGTACCCCCAACTTGTTTACCTTTTCTTGAGGAGAATGATGAAAAATGATAATTTGGCGGAGAGGCCTCGGTAAGTGCTGCAGGTCCATCAGTGCTGAGCTGATGTTAAAAACATGCTATCAATACTATTATCTAAATTCAGGTCTTTGATAAGAAATGTTTTGTTTAACATTGGACTTTTGGGGTGAATCAGAAGGAGGTCTATGTGTGTTTATGGGTATAAGATTATTAAAATTTGTGTCTGAGGACGGTTTTGCGTTATGATATTTAATGTGCTCTCTGGTAGTAGTAATGACTGGAATAGATGCATAGTTAAGTGAATGATAGGGTCCGAGTCTGGTAGAATGTGTAGGCCGACTGTTAAAAGGGGAATTAAAATAATAGTGACTAGGACCTGGTGGACATCAATCTGTAACGGACTGGACAGCATGAGCGGGTTTGTATCTGCAAGGCTTGGAAGAATGGACCACATGTTGAACGCATATACACTTGTACGCATATTATCTTGGTGAGACGAACGAAAAGTTACATTATGACCATACTTTTAAACATACAGGAAGTCCGCTATTTTCACTTTAATTTCTAAATAAGAAGTTTTTGCGCTACCTATTTCATCGAACTTGCCCGAGAGTTTCCCAAACTCAGTGTCAGTGTGTTCTAGACGTGTTGAAGATAGGTAGTTGTGCGACGCAGAGTTTCGTCAAAGGGTGTGGCCTTGGCGTGCGTTCAAAGTTTCCAGTGCGTTTTGGCAAATTGCCAAAAAAGTAAACGCTTATATCGCTGCTATGCAGTTATCAATAGTATCCAAAGTGAATTTCTTGATTATTCACAGCGCCACCTGTTGACAACAGGAAGTTACTGCTTCTGAATAAGCACTAGCCATTGCTACACGGTAGCTCATTTCCCCCTCGAAATTGGTGTGGACCATGCTAACACCTTGGCCATACAAGACTTTCAAGCTCAAACGCCTACGTCCAACGCTGTCGCCATACGGACGCATTGTTCGCCATCAAACAGGAAGTAGTTTTTTGACGGCCTTAACATAGCCGTACAGTCCCGAAACTTCATGCAAATAATCCTGGTAGTAAAGTCAAACATCTGATGCCGTTTAAGTCAGTGGGCATTTCTTAATGGCTCAGTGGCGCCCCCTACAATATTTCAAACATTCAGCCCCCGCAGCACGTTGAACCTACAATTTGAATTTTCCTATGCATATCCATCATGACAAGACCTACAAAAAAGCCTCTTGGACCCATGCCAAAAATCAAACAAAATCAAACAAGTCCACAAATTACATTTGATTTTCAAAATAATGCCTCTTTAACAAACAAAAATGAAGATGAAGAAGATTTACTTTTTTCAATTTCAATTTAACTTTATTTGTGAGGGACCATGTGCAATTAAAACATAAAAGTAACCATTTGATGCATTGAACCAGAGCTAGCCTAAGTCCCCTACTGGAAAGAGGTATACTACATCTCATATACCTTGGGTGCATCCGAATTGTCCCTCCTATCTCCTTTCACTATCCACTTTACCTTAACCCCACGAAAACGTCATGAGGTCAAGGAAAGATGTTAGGAGAATTCATAAAGGACTTAGGGAAAGGCGATCTCGTTGCTCTGACAATCCGACCACATTTCCACTAGGCGACGTCATTAAATGTGACGGGCTGGCGGAGGTTAATGACGTGAGTCTGCCGTGTTGAAACTACAATGTTCCGAAAATGGACTACAAAAAAACGCATCTAAAAAACTCTTTCTGTGCCTTCTTACCGGTGAAATAATCCTAATTACCACAAGGTTGGGATTGAAATAAAAGAAATATAGACTACCAGGCTATGAGTAACAAAAGTGAAACCATCACCTTCCTGTCCAATCAGAAATCAACATCAACATAAATATGAAATTAATTGTTACATGTATGCAAGACAAGAATGTACAACTGAAGAAATGCACAAAACATTCTTAAGAGAATGAAATATGTTGAATAAAACATCATCTGATAAAAATGTCTCTTATCTTTTATCCCGCACATCATCTGTGTCACTTTACGATCATTGTTAATGTTCGTGAACGGTCGGATGCGCGAGTCGCTTTAAATGTTGCGGCCGCAAGGAATTGTGGGGCGGCATATCTCATCTCCTTTGGTAAAGGATGGTCCAGTGTATCCTATGCTAAAGGAGGTTATAAAGGAAGCATTGACCCACCTTTCCTTAACTTTTAGAGAATTCAAACGGCTCTTATCATGGCCGCCACTTAACTGCTTCCGGGGTTAAGGTAAAGTGGATAGTGACAGGAGATAGGAGGGACAATTCGGATGCACCCCACGTCTGATCTGCTATGCTATGATCAGGGTTGGACTCTGAACACGTTCACATAAAAATAATAAACTGTAAACATAGCGCCCCCTACTGCAAGGAGTGAGTACTTCCTCCTCTATAAAATGTTTGATATCCTCCAAATTTCACAGGTATCATGACAGTGCCAGCCTGATCTACTCTACATAAAAAATATTATGTGAACTTCATTGCGTTGCCTATTTTAACTTGCCACAACTACCACTTTTACACAAATCGATCTGCTGGCCTGCTCCTTGGCCACATCTCGCTGCTGCTGCGTTCCCTACGGTCGAGACACACCCCGACATGCACAAAGTGAAAGGACCCTTCATCACTGCTTGCGGTTTTAATTATCCCATTGCTATGCTGCTAACTCTACCTCCAAACTGACCCCACCCCTTCTGCAGCCATGTCATCAATCACATCACATCATGCCTGGAAGGAATAAAGGTGCAGGTGAATCATAACTTCCTCCAATATAATAGCTCAAAGACTGAAGTTATTCTAATCAGCACTAATCAAATTTGACCATCAATTGACCTTTGAGACTCACACCACAGAAACAGCAAATATCTCATCCACGCCTTTTTCTCCTCCCGAGCTGGATTACTGAAATGCATTATTTCAGTATCCCACCAAGAACCTTCAAAAGCTCCACTATGTTCAGAACAGTGCCGTTTGCTGATAAGATTGTTGAAGTATGACCACATCACACCAACCCTCCACTCACTAAACTGCTCGCCCAACCACCTCAGAATTCATTACAAAATCTCCCTTCTCATTTATCAGTGCATCTACGGCAGCAATTCTCTTTAAAATAGCTTCCCTTGATAAAATGGACTTTGTCTGGCACATTGACACCACATAACTCAAGCATTAAAATATCATTTTAGAGAGGGAGAGAGTCATTAAATATAAATTCATTATATATTTGTGAATCCTTCTGTGTGCATCTATTCTGTATACGACTGATCTGTCTCTATATTTACAGTACATCACATCTACACATAAACCCTTTTCACACATACGGAAATCTCCTGAAAAACTCTGGAGATTTGGCTACCTGGAGGTTCTTCATGTGTGAACGCAAACAGCCGCATTTTTCGCGTGGATTTTACCCAAAGTTTCTCCGGCCAGACCCCAAGTATTTTTTCTGCAGAAAATCCGAGTGAGCTGATGTCTGAACGCGGCAGCATATACTCCGGAGATTTCAACTCGACCAATACAAAGAGAATGACGTTTATAAACAGTGACTGCCTAAAGTGTCTGCACGTGACCACTACGATCTCCGTGCACTTAATTAAACGGCTGCATTATGTTTTTTATTCATCAGTATGTTGTTCTCTGCTCTTTTGTGGATATAAAGGCAAATATTCTCATTATAACATCGTGTAGCGGACTCTGTTGCTACGGCCGCTACTTCCGCATTGTTTATTTATGTCACGTCTTACCTCAGGAAATCCCCCTCCCCTCTGACAGGGAAAGTCCCCCGCTGTGAGGAGCATATGTGAACGGCTAGGTCGGGAGAATCTCCGGAAAAGTCCTCCTGTAATTATCTAGATATTATCCGGAGTGCATATGTGACAACAGCTTTAGTGTATCATTCAATCTGAAAATAGTGTTCACTGTTTTTTCCTGTTTTCTTGCTCCTAGTGAGAAGACAAATCCAACTGTCATCTGTGCCATGAGTTCAAATCTAAATACAACTCTTGACCTTAAAAACACAAACTGGCATGAGAAAACAAATGGCATAAGATTAGGCTCTAACTCAGGAGGATGTGACATCCCTTGCCATGTGTGTTTTACCTTGTACTGTTGTTCTGTTTCTGTTTCAGAGTTTTGGCTTCCTCTGGTGGTCGGTTATAGAGCTGGTAACTTGGAGACCTTGCCTACCTGTGATTGTTGACTGGCTTCAACTGAGTGGAAGGGCATATAAGCCACTATTACTCACAGATGGAGGGATGTACATCTCTACAATTCTACAATTTTACAATTCACTTAGCAGACACTTTTATCCAAAGCGACGTACATCAGAGAGTAAGTACAACACAAGCAAGGATCTAGAAAAAAAGGGAACAATGTCAGTAAGAGCAAACGATCAGCTTTGAGTCCGATTGGACACACAGGTGATGACAGGAAGTGACCAGAGGCAAAGCACAACATTGAGGGCAGTTCTTGAGATCTCTAATCAGTATAGAAACCATCTTATAAGTCATCGTTATCAAACAAAAACCATCGTCATTACCATCATCATCATCAATGATATCAAGACCATCATCATTATCACATCACATCTCAGTTCTTATTAAGCTAACACATTATGGAAATTCATTAGAATGGAATCACAATAAATACTTTAACTTAAGGTATGACTTTTTTACTTGACATTGTTGAGGAAAAAAGATTCTGAAGTTAAGAGATGCTAAGTTTGTTTCTGAGAATCTCTAGTCTGCTACGCTACCATTGTGTCTTTTGTCAAATGTTGGTGACCTGAGGGTTGAAGAAATGTAGCTCAAATAATCAGGAAATCAAAGGGGTGCACGGTAACCCCTATCACTCATTTGCACTACAGAAGTGAATGGAAGTGGATAGTACAGTGCTTGGGCTGCAAAAGATATTTCGGGTTTTACTTGGAACTATTAGGTTAGGGTTTGCTATGCTAGACTCCAGCAACATTTAAGCTTTAGCCATGTTAGCCCAGTTTTACCAGCCATCCCATGCATTACTTTTAAAATGTCCGAGAATTAAATTGAATTTTAGTTGGAGGTAATTATCAAGAAATGTTAATGAATTAATTTATGAATAACCATTAATGTAAACTATACTGAATGGTGTTCTGAATGAACTATTCCTTGGTGTTCATAGTGTTTAAAGCCTTTATTATTACTTTTTTTGCACCCAATCGTTTTTACAACTTGTGTACATTTATAATTGTTTCTCTTCTTGTGAGATTCAGTTAGTGAATACATCGTATGGGGGGGTCAATAAAGCTTTTCTCATCTCATCTAATTCATCATAAAAAGAGAGGTACAAACCCTATATGTACCTCATCCTGCAGATCATATTAATGATTGCAATATAAGTAATGAATGTTTTGAGCAGTATTTAGCTAGAGGAAATGCATGGCATGCTTCTGCTAATGAAGCGTGTTTTTTTTCTGAACTGTGAAAACAGATTTAGGTAGGTGACGTGATAACGATCTTACACTTCTTCTGTGCAATGTATGCTAAGTCTTCATGGCTTGCTCTGGTGTGTTGGTGTGATGTCAAAGTTCTCAAGATGTGAGAACATAATTTCAAAATGTTGCACGGACAAGTTTGTGCACTGTCACTAATTCTGGCAATTACATTGTAGAATAACATCAACTTTTATTTTCTCATCCTTGGAGAAGATTGCTGTGCCGTTCAGCCTAATTACCAGTTCTTCTATTTTCAATCAACCAAACAAATTTGGGTGATTCAAGGTGGCTGAAAAAAAAAGGACAATGTATTTCTTTTCAAGACTGTGAGGCTAATCCTTCAAGTTAAAATACATCTTTAACAGGATTACCTTAAATAGAACAGCACCATATTATACAGAAAATATAATCAGTAGTTTTTTTTAACATCTTTGGGGGAAAATGTTGTACCTGCATCAGTCAGACCGAAAGATAGATTGTGACTGGTGAGGCCTGACTCTTATCCTACCACGACCATGCTAGCTGTCTGTAATTACAGAAAACTCAAGTTGGACTTATTATAAGATCCATATGGAATAAGATTTCTTGAACGGGCCTAATTAACTTAAATAAACAGGGATTATTCTCACTCATACAAGAGTTCTTTTGTTTTCTCCATGTCGCAGCAACACAACCCAAACGCAATTGTCACCTTCATCAGAGCCTCAAGGTTCAAGACGAGGATGCTACTACCTGTCCTTCACATGGCCCCTAATGCCCCCCAAACAAACACACTCACACACACACACACACACACAAACAGTAAAACATGTTTGATGAAATATATATTATATATATATCCATTAAAACCAAAGATCCCTGCTGTGCACCTAAAGTCCTGTTTTTATTTCAGTGTGGTTGTTCACTAATACAGGACTGCATACAACCATTCTTTTAACTGCACTTTTATTACGCACTGTTCAAATGATTCGGGTTGATTTGGGATAATCCCACAGAGCCCCACCTTTAAAACAACATGCCAGTTTTGTCAACTCCCTCTTAATGGTTTCAATAATATCCTGACAGTCGCGTTCAATATGGAACTGTGTTGTCTGTGTCTCCCATGCTGGGTAACCAGCTGGGGTGCTCAGATGGCTCACAGCAGTGAAAAATATGGGCCAATGTGAAAGAACACAGCGCCCTCAGCTGGTATAAACAGCAACAGCTGTTCAAACCAAACCCAAAACCCCGGCTGCAGTCAACTTCCGCTAAAACATAATCATTACACAAACTTTCACCTCTCACACCACAACATTGTTTAACATATTCAACACATACCACTGCTCAACTCTCAACTCTCTTCGACCTCTCAAGTCCCCTTTACAAAGCACCTTCTCTCCCTCCCTGTTTTAATTATTTATAGTTTATCCCTTAAGCATCGTTTTTATTTTCATTTTTATTTCAGTTCGCGTAAATATTTTTTATTAATTTACATTATTTTGTTAGTTTTACGTTAACGATAATAACCTTGGTGAGAGCAAAGAGCAGTGACAGACCTGTGCAGTCAGAGATCAGATTAATATAAAGTTATAAAGTTAATATGGCAGATTCTCGTTAGCAGCTAATTTACTCTGTGTCTTCTCAGTTTAATTTATCAAACACACTTATTATCAGAGGCGTTTTTGTTATTCGGATTCCCCAGACAGAGACTAATGTGAGACCCTTCCCCATTTTGCTCAAAGTAATCATAATGAACACAAATAGTTTGAGGCAATCAGTTGCGCAGTGGTACAGAGAAACATTTAAAGTTTTTCCTATGGAACACCTCAGTGCTAAATTAAAGGGCAATAACAACCTATTTTATAATATTTGGCAACCCTTCATAGATTATCTTCCCACTGATCTGGTTGGCTTATTGCAGAGAGGGTGCCCACGCTTTATCTTTTAAGGTAGATAAGATTGTATCTGATATGATATATGTTATTACGACCCATGTATGTTATTATTGTTTTTTTATATATATATATTTTTTATTTTTCTTCAGTAATTTGGCGGCGTCTGTGCTGTCTTGTTCTGTGTTTGTTATAAAAAATATTTTGAGGTTTCTCATTTAGGTCAATAAAGCCACAGAACTACAGGACAGACCCGAATGTGAGTTGCAAATATTTTCAAATAACGCTAAGTCATTGATAAAAAATACAATTTGTCAGGCTTTTGCACAACCACAGGTTCAGTGCCTTCTTACTCTACATCTGTAGTAGTAAGATCACTTAACCTGTCCTACAACTTGGAGTTTCTGGTTGTTTTGTAAAAGATCATTGTCTCTCTTTGGTGGCTTGATGTTCAATTATCTGATGACTAAAAAGATGTATTCATTGGTGTTTACTTTGTTTCTTGTCATCCTTGAGAAAAGACCCTCACAAACTCTGCTGTCTGCTAATTACCTCCAACCCAAACAGCATGCACATGTGTTACCCATGGCAACCACGCTCATCATCACTTCCCATGAAGCTCAGACAGAATACAAATAAACATCTTGCATTTTTAAGAGGTGGATAATTGAACCCTCTTGTGTGTGTGAGTGTTTTGGTGACCTGTAGAGATAGACTCAGCAGCTGCTCCTCTACCTCTGCACATCTGCATTATACCTACAGATTGTATAAGCTGCAGACATGTGAGGATATGATGTACCCTCCTCACTGTACTGAATGACATGATTCATCGTCATTCTGAGAGCCGAGGTGCTGTTAGAAGAATAAACTCATCACGTTATAACATGATAATTTATATAGTTATAAAAATAAATGCATCATATTATAACGTAATACTGATCCAAATTTATACATTCCAGACTTGCAGCAATACGGTTCAGTAGCTTGAGGATTGGACACCTAAAAATGCAAACTGGGTGAGACTGATTTTGACACACTGGTTTATTCACACCCTTTCCCCGTGGTAAAACAATTATCCAATTCTGACTGCTTTAATGAATAATGAATGGTGTAGGAAATAAGCCTTTTTTCAAGCCTTGATAGTTCTTTTTGCCATGGATGATGGCTACACCTAGACATTTAGCTCCAACTGTAGATGGACGCCAGCTCTCGACAAAGTTAGAGTAAACACTGCCGATCCAACTTGTTGTCCAAAAGTGGTCTCTTGAACCTTCAAGAAAACCAAAATAAAGATAACTACAATAATAAGCTCATTTTGAGCTCAGAATGGGTAATGACTTTGTGGTCACAAAATCTTAAAGAATTTGGTGTCGAATAAGGAAATAAGGAATTCAATCTCTGTGAAACTTCAGCCAGTACTCTTTTGTGCACACACTGATCAAATGAACCAGACTTTGGGGTCAAGTATACTTGTAAACAGGCCTGGGTTACTAATGTGAAACCACCCCGAGTCTACTCCAACTCCTTCATCAAATTAAACTCTTTACTCGTCTGTCTCTGAAGTGTAAACCAGCAGAGGGCAATCTTGGCACATCTATTCTGGTCTTGCCCACAGCTTCATACATTCTGCTCAGATATTTTCAGGTGATTCTCTGAAGTATAGTTCAATTTTAGGACTAGGCGATACAATCCCTAATTACCTGCACTAACCTGAGACAACACGAGTGGGGATGATCCTGTCAACTGAAGGGGCTTGCCATGTTGGGCACTTGAGGGGTGTTTTGATGACAGGCCTATAACACCTCCAGAGGGCTCATCTGTAATATCTGGCGTTCCAGGTGTGCCGCCAACTGCTCACCCTGATGCTGCCTCTGTTGTTTCTCAGGCTGTAGGATCATCATACTTGAGGCTTTTGCTCCTCCACAGCATCCTCCCAGGGCATCGTTAGCTCTACTATGAAGGTAGTCTGAAGTGAGGAGGAACAAAGTACAAGATCTTGTCTGAGGTTTTTTTTGTGGTGATCTAAGCTGGGCTTGAATGTATGGGCTTTTTTATTTTTGCATTGCACATGCAGTGATGAGCTCTATTACAGCAGTATGAAGTAGAATGTATAAGGTATATAACTAATATTACTCCAGCAGTTGGTTTGATCAGCTGGTCTTAAACTTCAACGATGGACACCACCAGCACTCAATAAATGGTAAAGTTGGATGGACGGATGGATAATGCCTGGGAAATATCATGCTTTCTGCATGACTCAAATTTCAGGTCTAACCGGTCTGAAATGGTACAGTGTGTACACTGTGCACAGGACACCTAAGCTGGGTACAGACTGTACGATTTTTGGAACGTCCAAGCCCAGTGGCTCTAAAACGTTGTGCCACTGTAAGTAATAATTGAGTGACCAACATGGAGATAAAATCCTCGATTAGGATGAAAGATTTCTTGTCTGTTCAATGTTTTATTTATTGCTCTTACACCGTGTCCTAACAGCATGCGAGTGTTGGATGTCATGCTGCATCGCGCATGGTTGCTGTCCACACTGCATCCCTTAAATATTTAGTTCTTTACTTGTGAATTTCAGTTTCCCCTTGCAAAGAGTATGACAGCTCGTGCTTTTGTACTGAAGGAGGAAAAACCGAAGTGTTGTGCTTCATATTGACGAGCTTTAGACACAAGTCAAGGATGCCTATAAATGGCTCCGGGTGAGCGGAATAAAGTTCTCCTCCGGTGTTGACACAAGTCAAAGCACAACATTTCAATCACAGACGTGATATTATTAATGCATCACTATCTTCACTTATGTTTTTACTAATGTGAAACAAGCTCACAAGATCTGTTAAATGAGAAAAGCAAGTGCCGGAGTCTTGTAAAGTCTAGAGCGATAGAGAGGAATAAAAAATATAAAATATTCTCATATCTCATTTAGGTCAATAAAGCCACAGAACTACAGGACATACACAAATGTGAATTGCAAATATTCTGATAAAAGAACTCCAAATTACGCTGAGTCATTCATACATTTACAATTTGTAAGATTTGTCAAACTTAAACTCTTTGGAAGGTCTGGATGCAAAAGACAAACCATTGTCTTTCTATGGTGGCATGATATGTTAAATGATCCGATAGCGACAATTCATAGGAGCTGGGTGGGTTCAGGGTCCACTAAGAGAGAAAAATCGGTGAAAATACGTTTGAAAACATAGAGATTAAATTAGGCTACAAACAGATTTATTTTTATCTTCAATGAATTAACAAATGTTTGGTGTGACAAAATTGGCAATAATCTTTGTAAATAAAGAAACAGATTTATGAGGCCCCTTGGTGGACAAGGCCAAATGGTCAAACCACCTGTTCCTTTAGTGCAGGTTATGGCTCCAAAAGTTTCAACAATAAAAATCCAGTCCATACTTCTGCTTCTCGTCAAAGGAATTGTTTGAGTCAGATTTCAATATGGCCTTTCTCTGAGGCGTAGAGCTTTGATGAGATTTGGAGAGGAGAGGTTCTGTGCTGTGTGGCTGCTGCTGCTGGTTTGATGTCGTTGCCTGATCTGGATCAAGGAGGTTTGGGGAATGTTTTGAGTCCAGGACGGTCTTCCATATCTGCTGGTTCTCTCTGGTTGCTGCCTGCCACACCACCTCCAGCTCTTCTTCTACTTCTCTGGAGAGGAGAAAAAGAGAGAAGACGGAAAAAAGTCAGAAAAGTGCAACTTCATAGTGGGACATAAAATGAACTTGGCTGTGTCTCAGTTGGTAGAGTCGTCGCCTCTCAACTGGAAGGTCGAGGGTTCAATCCCCAGCTGAGCAACATGTCCGATGTGTCCTTGGGCAAGACACTTAACCCCGACTTGCTCCCGCTGCTTCAGTGGCGGTGTATGAATGGATTAGTTACTTCTGATATCTGCTAAAAAAAGCACTTTGAGTAGTCCGAAGACTAAAAAAGCGCTTTATAAGCTCAAGTCCATTTACCATTCAAACTTCTTAAATAATAATTTAAGAAAAGACAGAAAGGTTTTACCCAGCCCATGGTTAGAATAGTAGTCTTTATATCCTTTTGATCTGTTTGTGCAGTGAGAGACATGACTTAAATCCATTTGATTCAGACTTTGTTACAAACTCAAGGTCCAGATAAAATAAACACAACATATAGAATAAATAAAATACAAAAGCACAATCAGAGTTCATGGTTAAAAAGGCTAAATGTATTTGTCAAGTACTTCACGAGTGCCAGTCGAGCTTTTTCAAGACTGAAAAAAAGGATCTATGAAAAACAATGACTTTCAGGCCAGAACCAAAATCCTGGTCTAAAAAAAGCAGCAGTGATGCCCACCCAAGTCTTTATCATCATAAATGCCTTAGATAAATCAGAAGTAAATAAAAAAACAAAAAAAACAAAACACAGTGCTCTGGACAAAACCAATAGCCCCACCATCGCTGCTACCATCGCCCAACACCAGCTGAGATGGGACAGTCATGTATTCTGAATGCCTGACTCTCGCCTTCCAAAACAAGTCCTTTATTCCCAACTGCTCACAGGACAACATCAAAAGGAACACCATAAAGTGTGACATCAACCTTGGAAACCTGGGAGACCAAAGCAGCCAATAAGGCGACTTGGTCAAAGCTCGTCTGTGAAGGTGCTGCACTAATATAATATCGACCTCATCAGCAATGCAGAAGACATACACAGACAAAGAAAGGAGAGATGCTTCACCCAAAGGCCCACACTAAACCTAACACCACCAACGCTAACCCCTGCCCACACTGCACCAAAATATGAGGCACCCGCAAGAAGACTCACAAGGACGAAGGAGAACAGTCATACTCGAACTGACCACCGATGATGACTAGACTAGTGTCTTTACATGCAACAGTGCTGTGTCATTATTAGATACGGTATACCTGTGGCTGGATTTATGGATCAGGCTGAACTTTAAGCCAAGAAAAACCTAAAGAAGTGTTTGTTTTCTTCTGTTTACTGATACAGAGACAATGATGAGAAATATTCTGTCATGACTGATGGCTGATTCTAGTTCAGTTTACAATGTGATTTAAATCAGTGTCAGGGGATACATCTGTGCTGCCATCATCACTAGTACAGCTAACCATCCTGAGGACACACTGAGTGCATTACTCACACAGCTTCATTTTAGACGTGTATCGACCTCAGGAGCGGCAGAGAGCATTAATGCATGCCTCATCTCCTCTCCCAATTATGGCTGGAGTAGCGCTTGGAGCATCGTATTTAGTTATTAAAATTAGGCACATAGAAGCGATAAAAATGGTTGTGTGAAAAACAGCAGTGTGGCTTGAGGGTCTAAAAAGGGAAAAGTGAGCAGACGTGATTATGTTGAAACATTAAAGAAGACTAGTTTTTTAAAGTGAATCATTGCTTTAAAAAATTATTCAGAAAGGTCTTCAAAGTAAAAGGTTGGTCTCATTGTTATGGAGGACGTGGCCAAAATAGAAGAAATATAAGCCCTTCAATTTTTCACGACATGAACTCAACAGGCACACGGCAGAAAACGGGAGAGTTTCTAAATAAAGGAGTCATTGTGTTCTGCCGGTGTTAGACTGGATTCATATCGTATGGGGAATAAATGTAAAGGGGGTGGGGGTGGAGGAGTCGTGAGTCGGGTCACATCGTGGTTATAAATTGAGCATACTGCTGTGGGATGGTTAGAGCATGACTGAAGAGAAGGAGGAGTCTTTAGTGAGGGTGACTGTTAATATCAGTTTATAGAACTAGATCACGTATGAGTACTTTTTAGTTACACAAAAAACAAAAGTAGAAAACATAACACAGAGAACTGAGGCTAGCAGGAAAGAGTATAAGGAAGTGAAACTCTGCTCAACTTAAACAACAGGAACAACATGAAACATCACAACAACCTTTTTCATCACGGCTGCAAATAATGGAAAGGCTCATGTTAATCGTTTATCACAATATAAAGATTATTTGGAAGAAAACAATTCTTGTACTGAGCCTATTCCTCAAGAACATTTTGGGGGGTTGGATAATGATGAGATTAAAAAAGGGCTTTCAATGTAATTTCAATTCTCTAAGCCCCTTAGAGACACAACTTTTCAGAGCATAAAATTCACTGTAACAAAAAAACTCTCATTCTTATTAACGTAAAGATGTATTCATTGATGTTCACTTTGTCTCTTGTCATCCTTGAGAAAAGACCCTCACAAACTCTGCTGTCTGCTAATTACCTCCAACCCAAACAGCATGCACATGTGTTACCCATGGCAACCATGCTCATCATCACTTCCCATGAAGCTCAGACAGAATACAAATAAACATCTTGCATTTTTAAGAGGTGGATAATTGAACCCTCTTGTGTGTGTGAGTGTTTTGGTGACCTGTAGAGATAGACTCAGCAGCTGCTCCTCTACCTCTGCACATCTGCATTATACCTACAGATTGTATAAGCTGCAGACATGTGAGGATTTGATCTATTGCTCTGCGACAGAACACCTCCCTCCTCACTGTCCTTGTTCTGTCAGTGCCGACACTGACATGATTCATCGTCATTCTGAGAGCTCGGCTTTACGAGGCTAATCGGGCTGTTAGACAGACAGGCAGGCAGCAACACATTCAGCTGAAAGAGAGAGGCCGCTCTTTACAGTATGTGACTTAATGACAGTCTTTATACTTGTGTGTGTCATACGTTGCCATAGTTGTGACCCATAAATGCAAATAAAAGTTAAGTAATTAACCTGCTATGGCTTCATAATAGTCAATTACGATTCACTTTGCCTAGATCTATACCCCTGTATATCAGTATCTTAAGCTACAAAGCACCTTTACCAAAGCAAGTTACAAAGTGCTTTACAATTAAAACAAGACAAAAAGAAAATAAACAAATAAATAAAAGTAAATTATAATTTAAATAAGATCCGCTATAACAATACAAACCCATATATCAATAAAAACATGGTTAAAAGTATAACAAATTCAAGTGTTAAAAGAAAGCCAGATGAAATGGTGAGATTTAAGATGATACTGAGATAGACTGTTACACAGCTGTGGTGCCAAAACCTCTAGTAGAGCCTTGCTGGAAGACCTCAGACAGCGGTCAGGCTCATGGGGAGCATCAGATCACAGATACAGGCTGGAGCCAGGCCATTTAATTCTTTCAAAACAAGCAGTCACATCTCTAAAACTCACAGGAAGCCAGTGAAGGGGAGCAAGGACTGTAGTTATTTGGCTGCTTCTCATTGTTATGTGTGTAAAGCCTGGCAGCAGCGTTTTGATTTAATTACAGCGTATGTACGTTAGGCTCGCTTATGAAGAGTGGGTTACAACAGTCGAGTCTGGAAGATAAATGCATAGATTACTTTTTCTAATTAATGCAGACTTTATCACTTGTTGGAAAAACAAGCTTTTAAACTCGGCTGTTGTACTAATCCAAGCATCATGCACATGTGTGTTACCCATGGCAACCACTCTCATCAATGCTACCCGTGAGGCTATACAGACTCAAAGCAAGGTCAGAATTATTTGATGTTGAGTAAGCTCTGGAAGATATATTTCCTTAAAATAGTTTTGTTAGGGAGGCTGCACGGTGGTGCAGTGGTTAGGGCTGTTGCCTCACAGCGAGAAGTTTCATAGTACAAATCCCCCGTTGGCCAAGGCCTTTCTGTGTGTGGAGTTTGCATGTTCTCCTCCTGCATGCTGTGTTCCCTCCAAGTACTCCGGCTTCCTCCCACAGTCCAAGGACATGCTTGTTTGGTTTTATTTGGTTACTCTTAATAGCCTATAGGTGTGAATGTGAGTGTGGCTGGTTGTCAGCCCTGTGATTGACTGCCCTGTGATTGACTGCCGACCAGTGTGTGCCCCGCCTCTCGCTCAATGACAGCTGGGGTTGGCTCCAACCACCTGCAACCCCGACCAGGAAAGGCAGTGTAGATAATGGATGGATGGAGTTTCATTTGGATCGTTCTGTCCTGAATTTGTTCACCATTCAATATGTTTCAATATGTTCTTTGTTTAATGAAATAATGTTTTACTGCGAGGTAAATACATTGTAATACTAAGCAATAAAACCGGTTTACTCTGGTGTCTCTATATTAATGAAACAGTATAATATTATTGCAGCTCTACAGACGGTTTATAGATGATCAATGTGAGCTGAGTGTAGCTATTACTCTCACTGTGTGTCATGGCCAGACTTCACCTTCTACTCACTTTAACCACAGATATACAAGCAAGAAGAAGCTTCAGAGCAACAAGCAGCAAAAACATAGAGGCTACGCTTGCAAAGAGACACCCCACTAAATACTGACAATGTGATACTTCTCCTTTGTTTAAAAAAAAATGCATTCTTGAAACTTCTGATTTGTTATGAGGAAGATTGTGTTTTAAGGGATTGCATCACTTCATGAGCTTTTCTTTCAACCTATGATGGATGATTCCAGGAAAAAGTTCAAGATGATCAGCCATTGTCCTCCCTGTTCCTCCCTGTTCCTCCCTGCAGCAGACACAGGACTCGATGGGAAACCAAAGGGAGAAGTAAGTACTGCTGAAATGTGTTTATCTGCATTCATGGACTTCAGCATTAAATATGTATGGGGTTCCAAGTGTTTGGACCATTAACATACAGTAAAGTCAGCGATTTACACAGTGTGTGAAAACAGGGGAGATTAACACTGCAGCAACCACAAGCTCAAAACGAGCCAAACACAGAATTTACAGTGTTTCATCAGGCTGAAACAATCTCGAAATAAACCAGGCTGTAACTGCAGTACAAGTCCACAGCGGTACCCCTGGACTTTCTAAACCATAACACTACACATGATGCAAAGAATTATAAATGAAAACTAAAAATACAACAATCTTCAACAATCCAAAAACCAATTAGAGATATATTAATTTATTCTCTAATCCTAAACTCTGTGAAGCCCAAAACAAATTCTAAATGCACCGATAATGGACTGTATAATCAGCCAGCAGATTGCAGAAATGGCATGAAAGAAGTGAACTATTCATTGCTATGCAAATCCACTAGAAACTTCAGCTGCTCAACTTAAAATCACTCTTTAAAATATAAATATGTATCAGTCTGCTCTGGTTTGTGTGGCTTGGTTTTGGAGGACAGTACTGCTTTTAGAGAGAGAAAAGGGCTCACTGATGGCTGAATTTCCTCCTGAGTTCCTGGAAGAATCAGGCAGTGCTGCTTCACTGAGGGCTACAAAGAACTCAGCAGAAATCACAACCTATCAGCATCTCTGCTTCTGTTACATGAGCAGAATACAAAGCAGTGGATCAGAGAGAAAAGAGAAGACAGATTTTTTCCTAAGAAGTTTGAATTCAGATGGGTGGATAGCTACTTGGCTGAACTCATTGAACCTTAGCTGAGAACCTGGAAATCTTTGTTTCCCAAAACCTCACTTTGGCCAGATAACTACCACTAACTATTACACCCGTACAACTTCTCTCAAGACCTATTAGTTATTTAGTCTACAAACAAATACAGACTATAAGATGCAACTGTATATAAGATGCAGTCTGTTTTTGGGGTCCCCCAAAACTATCTTTCTGCGTGACAATTCCATAGCCCTCAGCAAAGTCTGAATGTACAGTTTCTGTGCAGCTGCAGCTCTTTTTAATGCGATCTGCTGGAGTTTGCAATCGTGCTAACCATACAATAGTTGAGCACTCAGCCTACCACAACGTTGATAGTTGTGAAGGACAGACCCAAAGCCCATGACCAATTCCTCTGGAGTTGCACTACCCACCTCTGCTGGTCTCTTTCTTTAATTGAGGAGTATTTTCAATCAAACCAGCACTCCACACAGTTTATTCACAGAACAATTATTGCACTGTCTTCTTCAAATGCATTATGACCTAATGACAAAGGAAAGCCTCATCCCTGTCCCTACTTATGCCAACATGTTTTGCACAGACAAACAACTGCTTGCAATGCACAATTGAAATGTGCATTTTAAAATGCACCAGGTAGCGTGCCGTGGCTGATGGTGGCTGCATGTCTCAGCATTATATACTGGTATATTGATCACACCAGTATATAGGACACAGCCCACTTTCTTTAGATGGAAAAAAAGGTATTGAAAGTGCATCTTAGAAACAGGATCTTATGGTCATTTTAAGGTTGGTAAAATACAAGACTCAGACTGAGGTTCATGCTTTTGAAAGCTGATGTTGAATGCATTCTCTCAATGCCAGCAGGAAAGCATGCGGGTTAGTGGTGTGAGTGATCAGTGTGGTAGTGTGTGTTCTTGTCACTAAGATGCCCTCAGGGTTGAGTAGGAAAGTATCTCCTAACAAGCTGACTGGCTAGCTTTCATTTGTTCACAGCAGGCAACAAGCCCGGAGGCTGAGCTAAAACAGTGAATAACAGGAGAATAAAGGGGTAGTGGTACATTGCTTCAGGAGAAACAATGTGCCAGTTTGGTTTTTAAAAGGGGATGTCAAACTGTGACGGTAAAAAGAAATCAAAAAAATAATAACTATAATTATCCGTGACATCTCAAATGTTTGGCCAAATGACATTTCTAATTTTGTCTTGTAATGGATTGTTTTGCTCTGACATCTAAAGTAATTATGTGTTTGCCACAGCCAGGGGTCATATTCACAAAGCCTCCTAGAGTACAAATAGTCACTGCTAGTGACACAATTCTCAGAAAAAAATGGACATTTCCTAAGAATTTCCACTCAAAGTTAAGACTAGATCCTGATGAAAGGTATTCACAAAGCTTTTTACAGTTTACTGTTAGGAGGAGTGAAGAGGCTTAAGAGTTTCTCAAGTGGAGGAGAAAATAGAGAAATGCTCTGCAAACACTACATGAAGAATATTATTGACTCATAGTTGGGCGGACAGACAAAAAATATTAATGCAGACATTTTAATCCATCTCTGACTTTTTTCAGTACAAAGTGAGACATGCATGTTCTCTACATGTGGTTACCTCGACTAGTGCATCCAATCACTAATTAAGGCTTTTCACGTGCTGATATAACCCACTGTATTTAGTGGGCATGTGATTTCAAACATCTTGTATACAGGCTATATACTTTAAAAGTACGTCTTACAATTTATTTAACAGAGAATTTCATAGTCTTCATAATTACACACTGTCTGACTGGATTCTATGATTGGGCCTAATCAATTTCACTGTTCATCAATGCCCATTATCACTAAGAGAACAATTTTTTCATCATCATTTTTTTTGGATCAACCAATCAGGTCTTCTAAAGTAATATAAAGTAAAGTAAAATATGTGACATAACTAGCAATCAGACCTCCTCACTAAGATAAAAGTTTCTGTCCCTTCCTCGCTCAGAGCTGCTCTGAGAATGTTCCTAAATCACTCCTAAGATAAAAATCCTTGCTAGGATTTTTTAAAGTTTAGTTAGGAGCTCTCTGAGAGGATTCTCAGAATGTTTGTGAAAATGGAGGTCTTTGCAGAGAAGAGGTTGTTGCAGAGGTTTTGGTAAATACAGTATTCCCCTAACAAGGGCAATGTACCACTTAGATGCAGTGTCTTATCTTTCACTGGCAGGCATGATTTACTAATGTGCTCTTCTCTCCTCTTCTGACATACAGACATACAGAGAAAATATCCTTTAGACAAACAAAAAGAAACACGTTATTGTAATGTATTTCAAGTTTTAAACATACTTATTTTCAGTCCAGTTGTCTCGCATTTACCAAACCTAATTATTGCCCACCACCATCTGCTCTTTCTAACTGCAGCAGGTTTCTCCCTGTTATTCTAACATAAAATGCTTCAGGCTGTTTATGTGAGTGTTTTTGAAAAGCAGATGTAGTTGTTCCAGTTTTAGCAATTCAGAATCTGTGAATGAGGACACACAAAGAGGATTAGAGGATTGGTGGAAATAGACGGTCCTAAGGGGGTTAGAGTGCAGAGAGAAATTAAGAACTGATCTGTGTGATCTGTTGTGTCCTGTGGTTTAAGGGATGTCAGAATATACAGAGAGACACAACAGCAGAGGAGTTAAGGTTTTGCTTTAAAGAACGTATGTACATTGTGTAGTGTTGTGCTGGGTCACATTGTTGTGTTGGTGTTTTGCTCTCTCAGTTATTAAGGTAAATTGTTGACCTGTTGTCGGTTGTATTTAAGTTGTTTAGAGCCAAATTTAAACTGTATTGCAGCCTGATGCAGATAATAACATTTGAAATGAAAAAATAAACATAAAAATAAATTCACATGTTTTTTTTTTAAGCTTCCTTGATTTATTTTTTTTGCCCCTCAAACAAACAGTCTGTTATTCACACCACCTCGCTGTTCAAATCCTAAGATAATGCAGTTCCTTGAGTGTCCACTTGTGGCCGGATGCAAAAGCCAATGAATCACTGTTACTTCACATGTTGAAATGCCCACTTTAACAGCAGAAATACACGTTTATAGCGAGGAACAAAAAAACGAGTTTTGTCTTTATAGCTCATTTCTTTATTGGTAAAAACTGTTTGGGGGAAATCAAGCTTTTATAGCCGATCCGTTTTGATGATATTTTGAATGATAGTTTTGCATTAATTTGCATACTAAGAGGGGCGTACTGAGTTGAGTGACAGGTAGGTGCATTGTAGCTGTTTGCTAGAAGGCGTAAAGCCCACCTCAACTCAACCTCTTTGCCTGCTGCGGAAACAATGCAATGCTTTGTTTACAAAGAGTTTAAATCTGATCTGATCGTCTAGACGTCTCTATCTGTTTCTTGTCAGAAATTGTTATGTTGATGTGACCGGCTCTGCCTCGATGCACACTGTACCACTACCTCTGCTGTCTCTGGGATCCCCCCTTTTTTTTTTTTCAAGCTTCACACTATCTCTCTCTTTTTCTCCTCTTTTCATTCACACATCCCCCCCTTATTCTCCCCCTCCCTTTCTCTTGCCTGCCTCCTTATGTGTGTTCCCCTCTCTGTCGCTCTCTCTCTCTCTCTCTCTCCCTCGCTCCCCTCCTCGCTCCCCTCCTCGCTCCCCTCCTCGCTCCCCTCCTACCGTTTGGACTGCAGCAGTCTCTCCTCAGCCTCCTGTCTTTCTCTCAGCAGCCTCTGCAGGTGAAGGATCTCCCTCTGGTAAGAATCTGTCCTCCCCTCCGCTGCCTCCTCCAACACTGCCAGTCTGCTTGACGCCTTCCTCCGATACACCTGCACACACACGGACACACACACACACACACACACACAGGAATGAAATGTGGAGTGTTGCTATGAAGGAGGAGGATATACATGAAGGACAGCACAGCAGAGACAACTGGAACGGCGGAGGGGGAGTCACACACATTTGGACAAGGTGAGGAACAAGACACACACACACTGCAGTTTTTTTGTGTGTAGAGGGTGGTGTGAGTGTCCCTGTTTATTTGTTCAGAGGACGTGTGCTTGTGTGAAAGGTCCAGAAAATGATAGTTGTTGTTAGATTTATTTTTGAGTTGTTGTGACAGCAGATCAGCAGCTGTGGAGCTGCATATAGTTCTGAACTACTGCAGGCAGTGCAGCACACAGACTCATACAAGTGGACTACATAGTTAATGTTGTGTGGACTATTTAAGTTCAGCTGAAAGAGATCAACAGTCATGAGGAAAAAACAAAAGAAGATCCCATAAAGTAAAGGAGGAATCAGTGAAAATAATTGTCAGAGAGCAAGGGAAGCAGAGAATAAAGATGAACAAAAGGAGGAGAGATACTGTGTGCTGCTGCTTTGTGCTCTGCAGTTAGAGAAGATTTAGCGATTCAAAAACACAAGGTCTATGTGAGGACAGACAGTATGCTTGCCTTCTCACAGTTTTTGTGCAGATTTATTACCCTGTCTGCTTGTGAAGGTTAAACAAACACCAGTTTTGACCCCTTGCTCTAAATAATCAAGGACTGTCAAGTAGCTGGCTTGTCAGGATGTAATGAGGAGGCAAGTATAGAAGATGTTAAGCTCAAAGATTTGATATTGATTTATATAAAGTGTGCAGACATGTCTTCTTCTCTCTGCTGTTTTCGTATTGCCCTGCACCTACGCATATAACTAGCCCTTTTCTAAAATTAGATTTGCACATATGAACTACAATCATGATAACACAAACTGGAGAGTTTATATAAAGGTCTTTTGATAAGGACACGTTTATGTGTAGGCGTGC
The DNA here is from genome assembly GCF_963930695.1 of Labrus bergylta. Classification (NCBI taxonomy): domain Eukaryota; kingdom Metazoa; phylum Chordata; class Actinopteri; order Labriformes; family Labridae; genus Labrus; species Labrus bergylta. The sequence goes on from NC_089197.1 coordinate 32,239,236, forward strand.
TCTGTTGGGATTTTATCAAGAAAGCCATTTCAAACTGACACAATATTAAATGTTAAAGAAAAGTTTGAGTAATTCTGATTCTGTCTATTTCCAAACCATAAAGTTACTATTTCTTCCACATGGTTGGAAACTGTTGCAAAGACGTGACATCACCTTTTCCAAAACAACCACACTGTATTTTCACATAAATAGTCCAACAAAGATTAAACTTAGATAAAGGTACAAACAAATGAAATAAGACCAAAATCCAAAACATATCAAAGCCTTGTGCATGATCAAGTAGTGCCCAGTTTTATACTGGATCAATAACATCCTATACCACAGCTGACAGAGGGTAAGATCAATAGAATGTGCTTCACATGCATTTGGTGGGATTAACCAGTGAATCCATTATGCAGCTTTCAACCTTGTCCTATTGACATTTCATTTACTTTGCTCTTCACTCAGTCAGACATAATAAGAGACCTCAGAATATACACCGACCCATAGTGGTGTCTGACCAAAGAGAGGCAATTTAAGAGTCCAAGCAATTTGAACTATTTGTAGGCGTTGTGTGAGATACACTAAGTCCAACACAGTTTGGAATTTAGGCCCTTACCTTGAGCACTGAGTGCTGACACACCATAAACATCTCATCCATTTCATAATCATCTGTATAAGCATACAATGACCAAGATATCGAACCCCCTCACTGTCTCTTGAATGTACAGGATGTCACAATTCCCCCAAAAGCTCCATGGAAGTAATGTGATGTATAGTAGGCACTTTCTGACTAAACTGGATTGTTCATTTTTCTTTATTGTGATCAGATCTATAATTATTCAGTCATAATGTTAGCAACTCGTGTGTATTAACACTCATGCTGTTTCCCTGCATGGCTCAAATACATTTTTGTTTCCAAATCGGCAAGGCCACAAGCAGTGTTATAACCACACTGAATCTGCAAACGTTGAGCTAAGTCATAATTAATGTGACTGACTGATGAAGTATCTGACCTGGCTTTAAGTGATTGACCTGTGTTGTTTGGGGGTGAATGGAAGAGAGAGATGATTTCTAACACTGCTCAGGGCAAAAGTGATGGAAAGTAATCTTTATCCAGCTAAGAAACACATGAATCAAAACATAAATACAGAATGCCCTTTCACAAGGTTTACAAAGGATTCACCAACTGAGGAGTTGTACAGAACATGTAGTTCAGCCCACTCAATCCTGTAGAGGTAACACACTCACCTTTCTACTACCAGTGACGGATCTCTGTAGGAGAACGTCTGGGTGATTATAAGGTGTCAGCATATGCCATCAGCCACCACCATGCAAAAATCTGTCATATTCAGAGGCCAGTAACAAGGACAGGCAATATTTCTTTGCTCTGCTTCATGGCCAAATACTGGGGGTCTCTACAGATAGCTTTACCTTACAAAAAACAAAACGCTTTTGTTGTTTGAGTTAGGTCACAGAGTAGTTAATCGAACTATGAAGGAAAACTATGAGAAAGACGCCAATATATCTTAAGATAACTAAAACCACAAATGTAACAATGGGGCTGAGAACAGGCTGTTTCTGTGTCTGTAGCTTTAAATGCAAGTGAGCTGTGTGTGACCACGCCCCCTCTCTGTAATGGGATAGCAAAGCAGACTCAGAGGGCAGAACAAACACCTAGATATGGGAGTGTCACCACCTGGGGGCGGGGTTACTTCCCTTTGTGATGTCATAAAGGGAAAATCTCCAAACGTCCTATTTGAGCACACATTTTCTGAAAAGTGGAGCAGGCATACAAAGGAGAGGATGGACTTATATTGTGGGGTTTGTAGACAGGCAAGGGACACTTATAAGTGTCAAAAAACATTGGTTAAGGGTAATATGAACAATATTTGACTTAGATATTTTGACTTTATGTATCGATTGATGGCCATTGTCCAATAATGCTTTTTTTGTGCTGGCAGTGGCAGTTTTCTATACAAAAACAAATGTGTTTGCAGCACTTAGTGTTCAAAGGAGGAAAAGCAGCCCCAGAGTTAGCTGTTTTTTGTGACTGCACTAACAGTGCTCTCTGTTGAAAAAAGCTTTTGGACCAATGCGACTTTGGTCAATGTCACTACTCCCTCACATACTTATCAAAACCAAGACTGATGCGACTTTTGATAACGGCTTTGTCAACAACACTTTGTCTTTTTTCATGGACTAAAGCTACTGTTTTGCCGAGATATACTTCCTTTACATTCTTGTGTTGTCTTTGTAAAATTTCCTTAAAAAAAATCCAATATAAAACATGGACAAATTTAAAACCGAAGGGTATAAAGCCGCGGATTAAAAGTTGTTATAGAACAGTATTGAAAGTTCAGTGACAGATGATTGAAAGACTTGGGTCGCTGACAAAATCAAACTTCTTCAATGAAAAGAAGTCCTCAAAAATAGGTTGTGTGTTGACGAGCAAAAGGGCACTTACCTTGTCTTAGCAGGGTCAGCGTTATATTCATTCACATCTAGTCCATTCACATACTTTTTAAAACCTTCAAGAGAGCCTGAGCCCATTCCCTAGCAGGGTTGTTTTCCTGGTTCAGTTGAGTACTGGATTGGCATTTAAGGTCGGAGAACTACAATCTGGAAAGCAGAAATTCTACATTGCTTGGTCTAAATCTCCAGCAACCCCCCTAGAGAGGCAGCAGGGTGCCAGCATCAGCCCAGCTGCAGCATTGACATTTAGCTCTCACAACATGCTGAGCTGAGCCAAACCAATATATTCCACCTGCTAGCTGTAGCCCAGGGGCTGGCTGACCTTCTCCACACAGAAACAACAAAAACAATAAGAATTCAAAGCAGAACTGGATTTTCACGATCCTGCCAGGGATTGTTATGTATTAATGATGTTTTTCAAGATTTATTTCTTAATAACACTTGATTCTCCATGCAAGCCTCATTGAGCACAATTAATTTATAGTACAAACCCCTGAGAACTGCAAAAGCAGTCTCCAACTGTTGTCTACATGTTTTTTTAATAAGCACAGACTGAGTGCCAGTTTATATACGGATTAGAAAAGGGATTGAACCTCCAAGCAGGAGGATTTCTAAGGTAACAGTAAATTGTCTGTGTATTAATTTGACTCCATATCTTTGTATAAACTTTGCAAATATTGGTAGTATATTCTAGTATAGTCTACTCATGTTTAATGGATTTTTCTGGATATGTATGATTTGTAAATGGCCTCTTCCTGGATTCATTAAAGTGAGTAGCCGTACAATAAAGTTTTGGAAGTAGAGGCTTTCAGGCCTTGACTTCAATATTTTTATAAAATGACAAATCATCTGGTTCCCTTGTTTTCTGATGTAAGAAGCCAGCTAAAATCGTTCCTTTATGTCCAACCACCTGTTCAAAGCCATTCACATGAATTCACATTCACTACAATATGTCCAACCATATGTGAAGTACCATTTGTGCTGTAGCCAAAAACAGCAGCTTACGCTCTGAATGCAGAGGGCATTTTATGTGCTTGTGTTAAAGGCTAATGTTTACATCCTCATCTCCTCCTATCTTCTAATTAACACCCCACAATCTTACTAACAACATCTTACACTTAAATCCAGTTCCTTAAATTTATAATCCAAGCTGTGTATAAATTCCCTGCAGCAATAGGGCCCCCTCTCAGATATAAAACATCTGTTGCATGTGTAAACAGAATGACCTTTACAGCTGAAATTGAAGTGTCTTGACTCATTAACAGACGAAAACGCAGGAGGTGTAATAAAGCCATTCCACTGGGCAGGCAGAATTCAACTACATAATACCTCACGATACACCTGACCTTTCTGCATCTAATAAGAGACATGTTGATTTATTGGATTTAATTTACAAACAAATGAAGACGATACAAGAAGATGTACTAAAGTGATAGAACTGCATGCCTGCTATACAGCCCTACATAGAACAAGAAAGTATTGTTGTGGTGGGGGGAAAGCAATGATTAATACAAGACTATTTGCAATACTTAGTTCCCAGAGGCCAAAAGAAAGCTATTGTGTTTCTACTTGTTAGCTTCCTGTGGCTAACTATTGTATAATGGAGTTGAAAAAGAGCATTCACAGTTGGGCAGCTATCTTGCTTGGCTCAGTAAAGGTTAGAATTTATGACTTTTCATCTTTAAGCAGAGGTGTGCAGCAAAAAAAACACTGTTGGCCCTCTTCTATTGAAAATCTCTGACCTTTGCTGAGGAGTGAAGCTGTTGTGGAGCAGACAGTCCACAGGTGTGTGAAAGTCTGTTTGAGGTTAGCCTGAAATTGCTAAAGTTAACACCACAAGGACGGTGTGATGAAAAAGTAGGCCTGTTTTTCTGCTGGCTTAAATAAATTAAGATAAATAGCATTCTGAAAATAGCACACTAACATAGACATCATTCACAGTTGCTCAAACAAGAACGTGTCTTGGAAGAGAACCGGGGAGACAAAACATCCCACAGCTCATCAGATTAGCTCAGCCCTCCTGCTCAGATGTGTCACACACATCTGCCAATGTCGAAATCTATGTCACAGTTAATGTTGGCCCGTCTACAGGCTTTCACTTCAGTCAGGCTGGGAATGAGCAGGAGCAAATTGTTAAACAAGAGTATGCATGACTTATTAGAAGTCTTAGTGTAAAATCTGAATGAGAGCTAGATTAATGCAACTGGTGCCTCCAGAATGTCTTTTCCAAACCTTACCAAGTTGCTTTGGTGCCAAATGAGGACGAACAGTGTGTTTATGACTGCTAGGATGACGATGGAGGTCCTGTAAGATTTTACCAGGGAGAATGAAGGGGGTTGCTGATGCTTTGATAAAAAATGCACCTTCTGTTTTATGGTACGGTCTAGTTTGTAATCTCAAGAACTTTAATGGTAGTAATAATAACAATACTCTGACATTAAATGGTCTGATAGTTAATGCAGAACACAAATGTTTTTTTCTTTTTATAGAGCTCACTGTGTTTCCATTGCATGACCCTTGGCTAACCCTTGTAGCATTTTAAGAGCATAGCCATCAGTGCAAAGCATACCATTATTTCTATTTGTGCCATAAATGGTTGAGCCAATGACGTAAGTGTTCGCGACTGAACATCTACAGTTCAGCCTGTTATGAAGAAAGTGCTTCCCAGTTATGGAACACCTTTATTTTTAAATTGATGTGACATTCACTGATACTTGTAAAATGGTCCTGAAATGTGGTTCAAAGAACCAAAAAAAACATCAAACTGAACTACTGCCGTCATTGATTGCATTTATTTTCTGGGTTTTTTGTTTCTGCTTTCATCAGATTTCTTCCATTTTGGATGAACCAATGTTTCAATATAATAATTTGATGCTATGTTGTCATGTTGAATGTGCTGATTTTTGGCCCAGATGTTGTTTTGCATTAATTTCCTGCACTCCACATGGACTTCTTAGTATTATGCTTCATCTGTTCAACTGCTGTTTTGCTTTTCTCCCATTGTAAAATGTTTTTCATTGTTAATTTAACATTTGGACACAACGGTGCAGAAAAACAATTAAAGGGTTTATATTGTGGCTGGATCAGCTAATTGCCTTATGCAGATTGTAAACTCCCAACAGACATAAACTGTACAAATGGCTTTATGCTTCTGTCACTGGAGCTGCCTGATGTTTCTGCACCTAAAAGTACAATGTTCTCCTTTCTCTGTGAGAATTCAAAAATACAGTATAATCTATTGACGCTGGTTACAGTGATGACTTGTTTCTAACAGAGTGAAAATAATCAGGTAAACAGAGGTAACCCTCAGGAATATGATGGTGCAGTATGTTGTAATGTGTTAATGTGATACAACTACCAAATTTTCAGTTTTCAGACAAATGTTCCCAATGTGCTTTGTATCAAGGAGTGACCAAAAAACTATAAACTTAATCATTTTGTACAACTGATTAATCTCATGCCTTACATTCCCAGATATTAGATGACAGCAGTCAAAATGATTCAAGAGTGCATAATGTGGAGAAGAAAAACTGTAACTGATTAAGCAGCAATTTGTTCCAATGCAGCAAGCCACCAAAGCTCAGGAACCCATTGTTCTACTAAACGGCTGAGCACTAGCCCTTATTACCCTAACCATATTACAATCTTGATTCAAAGTGTAAAAACCTTCCAAATCTTTGAATTTAGTTAAATAAAGGCAGACATTCTACTTCTCGCACACTGAGGAAAATGTGAGCTGGTACTACAAGTACTGTATCATTGGATTCTTTTTATTCATATTTGTGAATTCAACTTGTATAACTTCTTACAGGTGTGAAGGTTGCTTCACAAAGCACATCCTGATATTTGGTATGTGGGAGATGTGCACATCGGCTGCTATGAAAAACACCCCTTCCAATGTAGTTATAAGTGATTTATATTAACATGTAGTTAAAGCATAATTGCAACTTGAACTACTCATAAATCAGTTGTTAAAAAATGATGTATGTCAGTTGGAAAACTTGAATATGGAGACTTGTAATAAACACCAGTTATCCCCTATGAGAGAAAAATGATGAGGTGATCTGAAAAAAGAGCTTTTTAAAGACTCAACTCCACGGCTCTTAGTTGTTTGTAGTTCTATAGATGTAGACACACAGATTATTCACCTTTACACTTGCCACCTAGAAAAATGATTTTTAGAAATATCATTGGCAAAAGGCGACATGAATATGCTTCTCTACAAAGAAATACATGTGAAAAGTTTGAACGTTGTTTTCCAAAAAGACTTCTCTGTATGAGTGCGTAATTGTTTTAAACAGGGATACAAGATCTGCCCACAGCTCCAAGAACATAACATAATAACATCTGGCTCAGAGGCATAATTAGGAAAAGCATCACATATCAGATGTTCTGAAGTCAAAGTCAAGGCCATCCTCTACTGCTAGGGATGAGAAGGATAAGTGTCCAGACCTGCCTGCCCAATATTTAATTAATTACAAGCTACACAGAAAAATATTTATCCAACAAAGAACTCAGAAACTGATGTGTGCATTTGTTTGGTTTTACCCACTTTTTTTCTTCAGGTAAGTATTTTTTTTTTTAACATGGCACAAGTCTGTATAGGACAAATGTTGTGTAAGTAGATAGTCCACTGTTGTGGTTACTCACATTTATACGTTTTATTTCAACCCAACAAACACAAAAATTAAAACATATGTTCATATAAATGAACACTGCACAGTCTAGCTGCTCTAATATAACATTTGTGACATTAGAAATGTTTTGGTTTTTTTTGCAAATGAATAACAGTTGAGTAGTACAACATTTTAAATCCAAGTCATACTTATCATCTGAAACTAGAAATACATTTCATTTTTAGAAGAGAAGACGACCACTTTCCCCTTTCAATCGGCACAACGCAGGAAGATTGCTTTGTTTGATTGTAATTGTCCTGCCAAGGTCTATACAGAGTATTGACTGTTGTTGTAGAACCAACAGAGTGGACTCAGACTTTGTAGTTGAGCTAACACAGCTTAGACTTTGCTTTTATCTTGGCGATCAAAGTAAATCCCATTCCCACAATTTGTTGATCAAAGCCCTCTTTGCTTTTAAAAATACTGATGCAAGTGGTAGGGGTTTATGGAATAACTTAATGCAATGCTTAATTGATTTTTTCTTCATGGGAAAATCTCCTCTGGTTGACATCCTAGCAGAGCTAAAGGCCAGCTACTTAACAGCATAAATGAGGTTGAGCAGATAAAAAAAACTGACTGTATTAAAGCCTGACACTTTGTTAACCCATTCATCCATTCTGACCCTTTTACCGCTGCATAAACACTTTGTCCCTTGAACATTAACATTTGACATTTAACGGCACATGCTGAAACATCTAATGATGTCATTTGACTTTGAAAGGAGTTTTTTTTTTCCTTACTGCATTTGTGCAGAACAGAGTATACTTTTTGAGCAAAATAGATACAACTGGTGAATCCAATTGTAGTCATAAACAGTACGTGTGTGTGTGTGTGTGTGTGTGTGTTTGGGCTGGACATCTTCACTGGTCTCACGATAGGATTCAATTGCGATTATCCTGTCAAAGATTTGATTCGATTGCTTCGACGATGCGGGTTAGATCCTCAATTTTCTATATTACTGCACATGGCCATTTTTTCATCAATGACAAGCAGTAAGATTAATATTGAGTCCTTTTTTCATTTTGACCAAAGTGCTTTAGAAACCAATGGCAACATAAATGTTTTAACATTGTAAACCAAAATAAATTGATGATATAGGTCCAGTCAGGGACCGAATATTCTACAAGCAATGTTAGTAAGCAATAATCAGTGATGTTCTGTCACTGCATCGAAGCAAAAATCTTCCACGTCTGCATGACGATGCATCATAAAAACAATCAGTTTTAATACACCAAAGTGTGTATGTGTGTGTGAGCGTGTTCATGGGTGTCTGGTGGATATCTGTGCATAGACTTTTGCTGCCTGACTACCTAAAAAACATAATCTATTTTCGGAATGGAAATGCATGGTGTTTTGTTGAATCAGAGCAGCCCAGTGGAAGACCTTGATAGTTCCAGATGACAAAATTGCTGAACTGCTCTGGACTATCTACCATTCACTAACATTTCCTTCCTGAACAAGAATCTCACAATGCACTATCAGCAATGTATGTTCATTAAAACCTGGATTTAAAGAGCACCTACAGTATGCAGCCTTATTGTGACCACTTATGCCACATATTACTGGCCTGATGGCAGGAGATATCGCTGAAAAGATTATCAGAAAAATAAGTAGCTTTAAAGAATGGTAACTTCCTGGTTAAGAGTATGATGTGCAGAATTGATTGAATTGTATACAGCCTAGCTAGAAATGAATAATGGATCAAACTGCATTTTTTTTGCCAGTGCACATCTATTACAAATATGAATTCAAGATTCTACACTACTTAAGAGTTTTAAGGTATTCTAAGCACACACACGAGGCACGCTTAACCCCTAAAGTCCAGTTTGTACACTTCCTTGGCCATTAGAGTTAGCCATGAGCAAATACAAGAGCAAAACAATTAGCTGACGTAAACCATAATGCAGGCGTTTGAAAAAGTCTGAATATAGTTTTAAAGAAAAGACAGATAAAAGACCTGAAGTCTTTACATTTCATCTTCCGTCTGAGCTGGAATATATGTTTTGTCCTTTCATTACAACGTTGAAGTGTCTAGAACCTGAGGGGTAAAGTGTCCCACTCTGCCCCAGGGATGGATGCAGAAGGAGCTGCTTCTTTCTGACATCTTTTTGACGTGTTCCAGAAGGCTTTTTAACGCAACAGACTGCTGGCTGAAATATTTAACAGTCAGCAAGTCATAGAGCGGCCTGCTGGGCAATTACCAGCCCAACATCCACCTATTTAATCTATATTTCATGGTCATGAATAAATGAGTGACTAGCTTTTCTTTATATAGCATCTTTCTGACGGGTGGGGGACTTGTTGATGACCAAAGGTAGAGTTAAAGTCAGAAAGTAATCAGAAATACGAAGTCAGTGAGTCAGGGGTGAGACTACAGTTATAGCTTATGAAAAGCCTCTTTTCAAAGGTTTCACTTCCTCCCTCCTAGACCCTTTTTACACTTATCAAATCTAAGTGATTAAGTGACCTTAACAAAAAATAAGAAGGCTGGATTCTTGTATAATTAACACAATCAGTTCAAGGAGGGATTGTTAAGCAGTTTTTCCAACTCGATATATTGGCGCCCATTTTCTACTCAAAACTAATGCAGCTCAGTGTTTTCACAGTCCTAACCTCAAAGCTTTTTTTGACTTAGCTTCTGTGATATTTCACATCAACATGACATGCAAGCTTAACAGCTAAGGGATAAACGGGTGAACAATGTGAATCTTTAGTGTTCAAAAAGGTTGTGTTCACCAAACAGACATTCCTCTCCTGTGTGCAAGGAGAAAAATAATCCCTCTACCTGAACCAGGCGGACAGTTCCACAGGATGCTCACGCATACTGTAGCTTGAAGTACACTAATAGCAACTTCTTCAAAAGATGCTAGTCATAAAATCAGTGCAGTGCGGGCACAGTTTCTGGTTCTATACGTCTGTTGACGTAGCCACAGGCACTGTACCTGCTCATTAACCTCCTGTCTGTCAATTGCTGTTGGCACAATTCATAATGAGAACACTGTGTGGGCTTTATGGTGGGTGTGCTCTAGGGCACACACAAATACACTCATACACTGGCATGCTGACTCAACATTGGAAAAAAGAAAATATGTCAATTTTTAAAAAAAGAAACCTCTTCATAATTCTCTACTGGAGGAATCATACTTCATTCCTGGCTGCAGGCTGTTTCAGGAGGGGATTCAAATTAAATGCTGTTTTGCATAACTCTGAAAAAGTATGTGAAACTTTAAGAAATGTCATCCCATTGAAAAGTTGAAAAGTGACGTAAAGGTCTGACCTCATTTATTTGCAATTGATTAGAAATCTTTGAATGATTCATATCAAAAACAGATGATTATGTACTTACATCAGGAGGTCTTTATCATCCTTGATGGACTTAATGAAAATAATTATCTTATAAAAGATAGGAGAATTATTCTAAAATAAAGTATGACACATTGTTCACTGGTTAACACAATTGGGCGGCACAATATTGTGTCATTATCTATTTCAAGGTGTTCATGTGAAAAATTGGAGGACAAATTAACTAAAACTCGGGGCTCGCTGGTGGCGCAATGGTTAGGGCGCTTCCTATGTATTGAGGATGTCGTCTCAAGCGGGCGGCCCGGGCTCACATCCCACCTGTGGCTTCCTTCCCGCATGTCGTTCCCCACTCTCTCTCCCTGGTTTCCGACTCTATCCACTGTCCTATCTCTCCATTAAAGACACAAAAGCCCAAAAATAAATCTTAAACATTTTTTTTACTCAAACTCATCTAGCTACAAACTATGTTGCTGGTTAATAAAAAAAGACAAATTCAAAACTTAAAGTACTGATTTCCATGGAGCCTTGTTTTTAAAAGTTACTCTATCAGGGATGGGCCCTGTGTTGTTTATCTTCAGCCAAGCTGTGAGGCCTGTTTGTCTTGTGGATTAGGATTCAATTTGAAGTTGATTAAAAAATGTGTTTTTACCAAACATCTGTCCAACCCATCTTTTATCTACTTGTCTGAGTTGCTGGCCAAGGCTGAAGAAAGCGTGTTAGAAGTAGTGGAGGTTTTGTTTTTCTCTGCTCAGAATCTGCTTTAATTGCCCTCTTGTGCAGCTCTTTAATACCAGGATTGATATATTTTTTAAAGGAAGGTAATACAGCAAAGTATACACTGCTTCGAGTACACTGGAATAAACAGTATCATATTACCAATCTGATTACTGTTTTGATATATTTTTTAACACAGTACACCAGCATTTCCACTGGGTAATGTTTGATGCCAGCAGCTGGAGAAGAGAGAGTGATCAGAATTCATAATATGAAATGACAGTGTGATAATTACAGGTCTTGCATTCACTCCCTTTTGTGTGATCACATCTCTTTTATAATCCCCGTTGACATTGTAAGAAGTCCACAGTGGGGACAGTAGAGCAGTTTTCTGGCCTTATCTCTGGTGGAGAGTTACAAAGGAACAAATCAAAGCTCAAACATACAGGGTGTTTAAGGTACTAAAGAGGGTTTGTGATTGGACTAAGGTATTTTTGATGAAGGGCTTCATTAAATATTCAGAGAGCATACTCCAGGAGGCTGTGCTTTTTCCTGTATTATAACACCATTGAAAAAAAATCAAAGGTGTTTGTCATTATTATACAAAACTATGACTGGTTATCAGTCTAGTCAGAATTCACACTGATTGAAAATTTGGCCATTTTCTACACAGGTTTCTTATTTTTCATTTTGTCTTATACATTCAAGCTCTCATGCTGAATGTGTGTCGTTTGCTTGCTCTACATTTTAAGAAGCAGTAACTGAAATGAGTATTAGTACTTAAAATACCTTGTTGGTATCTGCGGATGACAGTGATCTGCTACAGTAAAGGTTTCAGGAGTAGAGGAGATGGGCGTTCCTTAACCTCATTTCTATTCATACTTGGTATCTATGGATACATGCTTACAGCTATTTGACCTTATGAATCTAATCAATGACTGACAGTTTATTGCTGCTTCCTTGGAGGAAACTGATAATTGGAGTTTTTTTTCATCTAAGCCATTTTGGACTTTAGAAGCCGTCAGCAATGAACTACAATCAGCTGCAGCTGCTGGCATCAAGAAGTACTAATGCAGGAGTAAGTGTTTATCAGTTCAACACTGGCCTTAACCTTTATCTGAGATCAAAACTTCAATTTTATTCTTCTTTATGGAGAGTGGGCGAGGGCAGGTCAGTGCAAAGTTTATAGCATGTAACTCAGAAGTTATGTGCTAATATTGGTTGTTGAATATTACAATAAATGATCCATTATGATGCTTTCTTACTCCTTTTCTCTCTTTTGTTCAACTCTTTTGGTATCTTTTATATTAATTCTATTATTTATGATCTTTTTATATAAGCACAGAGTTATCTTGGAAATAATAAGGGTGAAAAATGATAGTATGGTTTTGTTTTTCTATCAACAATTGTCACTTCTCCTCTATTTGTAATCTCTAAATACAGTTTTTAACAATGATTTTCATTTCCTGCATTTGACATGGACTAATCTAACGAAAAGATGATCATGAAAAGCCCTTTTGGTGTGAGGCTTCAGTCATTAAGAAAATGGGAGTGTAAGGCTTTAATAAAATGGTATTGCTTTATAGTTCCTTATTATAACAGAACAAGTAAAAACAGAGCTTCATATAAAAAAGTGAAGTATTCTTTGCCTTTTGAAGGAGCAGCTGTCCCTTCCACCTCTTCCAAATATCAATAGAAAAACTGGCTCTTGCTCTGCTACAAAGAGCTCTGGGACAACCTACTGATCCAACTCCCAAACCATAAATCATTTATCAGCAGCAGGTAGAGAAAATAGAAGCAGACAGAGACCTGACCTTTCCTGATGGGCAGCAACACAGCAGATAACAATACTCAGAAATATCAGCTTGCTGCAGTGAGATTGTTAACTTTCTAGCAAAAAGTCACATAAAGCGCTGGACTACATAGAAAAAAAAAAAACACTCTTCTGACTCACTTTTTTGACAAGGCGTTGTCTATATTTTTCTGTCATTCCTAGAACATGTCTTGAAGATGAGCTGTCCTCAGGCTGAGTTCGAGGAAAAGGACCGTCCTCCACCAGAGGAATTAGAGTGTAAGATCTGTTACCAACGCTACAATGCACACAACCGCAGGCCTAAGATCCTGGACTGCCTGCACCGGGTCTGTGCCCGCTGCCTTGCCAAAATCCTGGACATCGCCGATGGAGCAGGATTTATCTGCTGCCCCTTTTGCCGACATCAAACCGAGATCACGGAGTATGAGGTGTCGGCCCTGCCCGACGATGCCAACATCATGTGCCACATTGCAATGCGGGACAAATCCTGGAGTTCTGAACAAAACAAGGAGGTGGTCCTGACTCCAAAGAGCTTGTCCTCCTCCAGCCCGTCTCATGAGTCCTCCAACTGCTTGGTCATCACTATAATGGACGTTCAAACGGACATGCACAACTCCCCAAGCAGAAATGATAGCTCTGACATCTATGCTGAGCAGAGCCTGGACTCGGTCTCATTGGGCTCCAATGGGCTGGCTAATCAGGACACCCTGTCCAAGCTCTGCAATCATGTTCCACGTATCCTGGTCTGGCTGCTGGGTTTCTTGTACTTTGGCTCCCTGCCTCTAGGAATCTACTTGTTAGTGATCCAGAGAGTGACACTGGGCATTGTTTGTGTTAGCTTGGTCCCATCAAGCCTTACTGTTTGCCTGGTCTATGGGTTCTGCCAGTGTCTGTGCCAGGGCATGTGTGACTGCTCCTCCAGGGCCTGAGAGGATGCTGTCCAGTTCCTCGGATATGTCGGAGTAATTCCATGCGTTTTGTGAAGATGATACCCAGTCTTACACAAGCTTTACAAGTCTACAATCTTTATGGAAATAATGGTCAAGTGAAAGAATGGCTTATACTGGTCTATACTTTTGTTAGGTCTACCGCTGCAACTCAGAAACCAGTTTAGCCAGCAGAAACACATTGCCCTACAAGCTCTGTTAGTCCGAGCAGCACCAATATCAACATCTGTGATATATGTCAGTATTTGTTCTTTGTTGTGTCTATGGCCTATACTCAAATGTCATTTTTGAGAGCAGATCTTATATTTTTGTCTTAGTCCTGGGCCTTCAGTTATAAACGCTGTGTACAAGGTAAAAACTTGCAATCACTCGCATGCAGTCAGATTAAAATGAAAGTTGGGGCTCATTCATTTGTATGTCTGTTATTTTTTTAATAGCTTTAGCCGCAAATGCAGCCAGCCCTTTATGTTGCAAAAAAGCATGAATAAATAAAATACTATTTACCAAAAGGCAAGAGTATTTATACAATATAATGGAAGTGAGCAACCAAGAAAAAAAAACAAAGTCCTTCTGTAGTCTTCAACAGTCAGAGATTCACTGACAATAATTGTCAATGTTTTCTTCAGGATCTTACAATTACATTCGGAATGGACTGATATCGGCCAATAACAAGGAGGAATGGTGATGCACTGATGACAGTATAAAGATCGTAGATATTTTACATCAAACTTTTTTATTATTGTATAGGTTTTTCCCCTATATAATACAGAATTATTAGTAAACCCCCATGTCTCCAAAAAGTTTTCTTTTTTTCTCCTTAAGAATTCGGGCAACATTAAACTTAATATATGTCAATCCAGAAACTGCTCTTGGAATTCCACCGTATTCTGACTGACAGAATAAGACCTTTTAATAAAAAGTATCCGTCAACTAAAGCTGCTTATTATGTTGCAATATCTTTCTAACCTAATCTAACCACATTGCTCTAAGGGGAATGTAATGCAAAGCTTATGAATAAAGTTCCTGTGAGGACATGTTGTTTTTTGTTCATTTCTGCAACCCTTCGCACAAAATGCTACCGTTACTTTATTTTTTGCTGATTTTTTCCTCTTTGTTAGTAGTTTTTATTTTTTGTTCGTCATTCAGAATCTTTGTTGTGGAATATGCTTGAGAACCTGCCCCACAGTTTCAGGCGTAAATAAAAACCAGTAAAGAAATGATCGATCTTTATGCTGATGGTCTTGTTAGCTCTTCTAGTTCATAAAAAGGCATCAATATTCATTTTCAAAAGCAGATACACGGTCCTCAAAGGAGCTTTAAGCTATTGTGAGAATAGTGAAAGTCAAATTTCTCTTTATCGTCAAACAAAAAAGAGGCCAAGAACATGACAGGAAATGTTGATTTTACCATTCTGTTCATTTTTTCACTGTTAGAATACTTAGTAAGAAAGAAAGGGATATTTTCATGCATTGCTAATTCTAGCATTGACTAAATACAAATGACCAAATTAACTGTGATTTGGGAATAATACACTTTTTTTTTAAAACCATTTTACTGTCATAGCAGTAGCCTTGGGCATACTTGTGATGAAGTTATTAGGATCACTTACTGAATGTGCCCCTCGCCTTCTCTCTCTGCCTCAAATACAGAAACAAACCTTACAGGTTGTGTCGTTGCATACATTTAGAGCGTAGGTACAAAAACCAGTCCCACATCTCAGGTTTTTTGATAATTACATGCTTCTGCAACTACTGTACCAACACGTTCTTTGTTACTCTGAACAAAGCAAGGCTGCTGTGTTTATTTGGCTCCAATGTGCAGTTTCTGTTTATAAGAATACTTTGCTCTATTCATGTATTAAATCTTAGTGCACAGGTGTCACACTAGAGCCATACAGATGTTTTAGTTGGGATATATTTCAAGGCTGTGTGCATAGTTTATCTGGCATCATGATTTTTTTTCCTTTGCTTGTAAGAGAAATGCATCCATACATGTGAAATTAAAGGATCAGTGCATCAAATGTATGTAAAGTAATGTAAAGTTTATGTTTGAAGCATTTTATTTTATTTCCGCATAAACATTACTTTGGTGGGCGCTTGAAGCAACTGTCTTGCACTCTTCATATTACTCCAGAGAGACAATATATAAAGTGATCTGTACACTGTTGAGGGCCCTGGACTAAAACCTGTTAGATGTATTCAGACAGAAATTCAGGTTTTTCTATTCCTATTAAAAATAATGAAATGTAGCATTTATGAAAAAGTGTTCATCTTGTGCAAAACACTTACTCTGAAATGAAAGTCCTATTCATTCAATGTTGTTGTTTATTTTTTATCTTTCATTTTCAACTTCTTTCATCCACTTTTTCTCAACCTCTGTATTCACTCCCCTGTGTTTCTCTCTATGATCTGTTGACAATAGCTATCAGCTTAGTGCCACACTGCTGATTACAGAAGCTACTAGACAATGAAATAATAAATGGAGAATTATTTTCCATACCTTGAGCTGGGTTCAGTCCACTTTCTGGGTGCCAATCGAAATCCATGAAATTCCAGGTTTAGTCTGTCTTTCATACGCAAATGATAGATTTCTGTTTTTATACTTTAATGGCATCATAAAAGGGGAGAGCTTACTGGTTATTTTAAAAGAAATTGAGAGAAGACAGCCTTTTTTTATCTTCAGTTACGGAGGTCTGGCTGGCACACGATTACTTTCATGTGTCAATGAAATAATGATCGCTCAAAGCGGAGGTAAGGCAAATGAGACGAAATGTAGAAAGGAATGAATGGTTTATCAGAGAAACCAACTGAGAAAAGACTAAAAAGGTCGTTCAAGAGACAGAGATTTTCTTTTCTGCCCGAGTGAGCCGAGCTGTTTGACAGAAAGCTTTTCAGGCACAGTTTGTCCTGCTGATTGTATGTCTGACAACTACTCTTTCATTTGTCTGAGCACAGAGAAAGGTTACATTAATAAAGAAAAAAAACTTTCCATCCCTGCCCAGAAAAAGAGAATCATCATGTTGTCTGAAATAACAGACAACGCTTACATCAGAGAATACTCCACAGGTCGTCAAACACTGACGCTTCATAACTCAACAGCCCTTTGGTCTCATTTAGACACACAAGGTAGCTCCTATTGCGTGTCATCAACAAGTCTATAATTGTGTTGGTTTTACTTCTAGTATATACGTATATCACTTAAAACTGGGTACTTTTACAGTGTGGGAAGAGAAGTTTTACTTCACAGAAGAGCTTCAACCCACCCAACAGCTTTTTTATATTTGTATAAACAGAAGACTTATACGGTTACTAATATTATCATACCATACAGTCCTTAGTCACTCACTCCTTGGCCAGGGTATCTTATTAGCTCATTAACAATTGTTTTCGCATCAGCTTATGCTCTCTCTGTCGCTTTGTCCTACTAAAACAAACCCACCCACACATCTGTCCTCTCTCCTACTTGTATTTGGACAGACAGATGAGATGCACAGTGGTAAAAAATAAAATGGAGCTGACTTCTATCATAATAATTTTTGTTGCTGTGTTCACACTTCAGCTCCCCCCCCCCCACTAATGTTGAAATTTGCCTTGGGGGCTGGCAGGAAAAAGTCTGGATAAAGTCAAGGTGAAAAATGTGGCTGTTTGCTTTTACACATGAACGTGAACAGGGCTTAACAAGGGCTTAATGGCAAACCAGTGTCCTTTGTAGTTTGACCCATCCACCGTGACAAAGGGTTGATTTGATGCAGGGGAATGAAACAGGATTTCCAAAGACCTCACTGTCATCACTTTAAAAGGGAATTATTGTCCCTCAAAAAACAACATTAGTGTGGTGTATGGAAAGTTTACTTAGTGAATTAAATGTTGTATTAAGGATCCCTGAGAGTTTTAATTATTTATTAATACCCGAGGGAAATGTTATTTTAGAAACATGCTTCTCTCACACATATGCCCATAATACACACATGACCAGAAATGATCTATAGACATGCATTAAAGGAGAGATGTCAGAGTGAGGCTGCTACACACTGCTATGCAGAAAGCGCACCAGAGCTTTTGGGGGTTCGGTGTCTTGCTCAAGGACACCTCGGCAGTACTCAGGAACATGCCCTGGACTCTCCAGCTACCAGACCAACTTCCATATTATGGTCCACACCGGGACTTGAACCAGCGACCCTTCCAGTTCACGACCTACAGACTGAGCTACTGCCCTCCCCTTATAACTCAGCCTTTGTGTAGATTCCAGAAAGAGACTTTAAAAGAATTAAGTTCTAGCTGACACAATCAGCCAAAATGATGCAAAGTGCTAAAGGTAAGGAGGTCAAGGGTGTGACAGGAGTTATATGTTCCTGTGATGATGAGTCCTCGCTGTAATGCTCAGGTTTGTTAAGAAGACAAGCTGCAAGCTAAGAGTGGGGATGATTTCAAAAGAGAAAAAGGTAATCTTACAGTGACTTCAAGCAGTATGGATCATGCAAACATTTCAGGCGGCTATATTTATGCACTAAATCAAATATTAAACATTTTCAGGTGTTTCAGGGAAACGGAGTGGCATGCATTTTAATCACATATGAATAATGTAATGACAATCTGTGCTCTGTTTCTGGCACACACTAAACAGAACATCCATGTAGTTGCAACAGACATAACACCCACCATGAATAAGAGCTTGATTTGGGTATGGAAGTTTTTAGTTTGTGTCAAAGGTGTCAAAAGTGAGAGCAGAAAAAAACACTTCAGCAGACACTCCAACCTGAGTAACAATCACCTCCTGCTGTGAAGATAAGCGTCTCATCAACGTCAGCAGGACACCCCCCCCCCCCCCCCGAGCTGAAGTGAAATCAAACGTTGCAGTGCAAAATGTGATTAAAGTAGATCAAAAAGAAAGGCCAGAAAGATTTGAGATTACACTATTATGACATTGTTTTTTAACTGTCTGGCTTTATAAACGATTAGAGTTTATTTCTTAGAAACAGGGATGGTCTCAGGGAGCGAATGGTAGGGGAAGGCGCTCTGATGGAAATGCTATATCAAGCATTCAGTCATATAGAAAATGAATTGATTCTCTTTTCAAAGCAGTGGCAGAAGAATAAATACACTGATTTAAAGTACCGGTATTTAGGCTGAATTGTGACTCTATGTTAATGTAGATATTCCTTTCCTGATTTCCTGATTAGAATTCCTTTAAAATGTTTTACTTATTTTACAGTTCTTTTAAAAGGGATTTTCTCTTAAAGTGATTGCTATTTCTTAATCTTGCCTTGTTTATTATTCTATGACCTGCCTTTTTTTTTTTTTTTTTACATTTGCTGTCCTTGTAAAGCACTTTCTAACTTGTTTTTTTAACCCTTTAAGTATCTAACATTTCAAAAGTACATTAGCTAAGCCTGATAAGAGCTGGGTTTGTCATTTATCATGGGACAAAATCTGCAATGATAAGTCAACAGTTTAGGCTCTCTTAATTTTGTCATGGCTATTTTAATCTATTCCCGTTTTATGCAATGATTAACAACAATAAAAAAAGATTGTGTAATTTAAAATATTCGTATTATTATGTCTTCTCAAATCATAAAGACACTCCTGTACCTGATTACATACAGGCGCCTTTATTGTGTTGAAGCAGTACTTTAAAATCTAATTGCTCAAAAACAGCTCAAAAGAGAGTTCAAATGACATAATGGCCTTTAAAGTATCCACTCCAGTCTAGCTGGCAGGGAATGAGGACGCAAAGAGACCCCTGCTATGGGTCACCAAAACTTCCCTGGAGGTTGCAAAGCCCTCTTGAGTTCAAGGGTATAAGAATTGACATTGAAGGGGGAAATTTTGTTTTGTTTTAAATTACGAGATTTTTCATAAATTCAATATTTGTAATACGGATTTTACCAGAGTTGTAAAAAACCTTTGTATAATGAGCAGCGTAAAGGGTAATATGAGGATACAAAAATTAATTAAACGGGGCACTCTGAACTATCTTCTCAGCAGGGAGTAATAAAAAGACGAGTGGCCGAGCTAACGAGTTGCTCCTGCATGACGTTAATCAGCAAACAGGCTGAACAGAAAGACAGAGGTGACACAGAGTGCAGGTTTTTAAAGAGAGATAGAAGGAGCCGTATTTCTTTAGTTTTATTTGCTCACATGTTGCCAGAATTTGATCAGAGCTAGATCAGAGATTCTCTCTCTTTCTCTCTCTCTCTCTCTCTCTCTCTCTCTCTCTCTCCCTCCCTCTCTAAGTTTCTATAACCTTGAACAGCAATATTTAAAAACAATGTAATAAGCTCAAATATATTTAAATACAGAACATAATTATTGATGTTATATTCAGTATTGGGGTAGACTACTTTTCCCCCTTTTTTGTAATTGTATGTGGAGGGGGTCGGTGGGGGTCGTCAGTTTTATACAATGGTAAAATAGGGGTCTCTTAAGAAAAAGGTTGGGAACCACTGTCCTACACCTTACATTTACATGTCTCCTCTTCGGTCTGATCACCATCAATAACACGTACACACCACACACACCACACTCTGGTCCGTTGCTATAGAGACACTAATAAAATTGTCAGAACTGCTGAGATGATGTTCCCGCTGTGGTTTGAGTGACAAGAGCTGCTGACAGCCAGATAAGACTGAGCACGCTCACCCCGGAGCAAAGCACAAGTACAGCCAGACCCCTGTCCTGTTCACATTCAGCCCAACAAACAAACTAACTAAAGACTGAAAGGCTGTACATGCATGTTGCAGGACGTCTGTCAGCTATAGTGGTCGCTATCAAACCAAAATGGCACAGAAGGTACTGTAGATGTAAGGAAGGTTGCCATGGTGATTAGCAAAAATAGTCTCAATTATATTTCCATATAAGAGACAGATAACAGGCAGTTTTTTAAACCACAGAATAAAATGAAGGGTTGCCTTCAATAGAGGTGGGAAAAAAATAATTTATGCAAAAATCAAGATTCTGCTCTTCTAAGATTTAAAATCGATTGATAATTTCCAAAAATCGATTATTATTATTATTATTATTATTATTAATTTTTAAAGAAATTCAGCCAGTCTCACAGATGACTGGAGTAGATCCTGCAGTATGTACTAATTCATAAATAGACTTTGAATCTATGGATCCATGAATCCTGAATCTTTTTAAATCGAAAATCGATATTCTGAATCGAATCGTGAGACACCCAAAGATTCCCAGCCCTAGCCTTCAGTCTATTTTAGGTCATATGTGCTTCAACAAGATGCTGTGTCTGATTATGACCTTTGTGACCTGCAAGCTGTCTGTACATTTTCTTCTTACTATTCATCCACCTTTGCTGACATTACAGCACCTCTCCTTCCAAAGAACATTTGATTGCTCACCTAAAAATGATTACAGTTTATGATCAACCCATTCAGACATGGGCTTGGCAGAAGACAATAAAGGTTGAAATATGTGTTTCAGTGAGTTCACTGATTCCTATCTGTATCACTATGTAACTGACTATGTGTTATATATTCAGGGTCTAGACTTAGTTTATAACCGCAGATCCACCACTTATCTAAACTGCGAATAACATAATTCACAGCTGCAGTGCCAGGAGGGACACGTGATCGTCCAGGGAAGAGAGGCTCAAAAGAAGGTCAATTTAATAAACAAATGAGGCGGAGTCATGAGGCAACTTTTAAGATAATGGTCAACACTGCAACATTTTATAAAACCACTATCTAAGATCAATAAAACAGTGGAAATTATGCATCTGCTCTCTACACCTGCAGAACGGTAATCACGTCTGATAGAGACGTCTGCTGATAAGCCTCTCCTTAAATGCATGGAATACGGATTCAAATGAGTTTCAATGTGTTCCTGGGCAATTTTATTTAAAACTGTTGTCTTTATCAGAACAAGATTTGCCTTTCAAATGTCTTTTCTAAATAAAAGCCTTGAAAAGGGGGCCATCTTGTAGACATAGCATGCGGTATGAACAGTAAAGTCCCTTCACACAGGTCTTATCTGCAAAGGTATTTGACATATAAAGTCTTTCGATTTATTTTAGATTATTGTTATTTTGATACATTTTCATCAAGCAAATAATAGCAGTTAACCAACATAATAATCAGTGCACAGCAGCAATAGCAAAATGCAAGATAAAGTGCTATGAAGCTGTATAATAGTAGATGTAACCAAACAATGTGTTACTGCTTTTATGGTTGTGTCCAATGCAGCAGATAAAAGCAAACAAGACCCATACTGTAAGTACCACGTCAGAGAGCAGAGCACACAGGGCATCACTGCTCATCATTGTCTTGGTGTTTTCATTCCATTTAATTGAAAAAATAAGTCCTTAAAACACCAACGAGCTCACCTTGTGATGATAATCTGAGAGACAAGTGTTTATCTATCAGTTTAAGTGTTTATCTATGTATGCTTTCTGAGTGATGAAAAGTGATAGCAGAAGAGCAGTGGAGTGGACTGATCAATAGGAAGTAGATTGAAGAGCTGTTCCACTGAGGTGCCAGATGTAAGGCATAGTGCAGTACACAGGTTAATGCTGTGAATTATTTGGCCAGTGAAACATCAAATATGTCTGAAAGTAATGTTTTGAACCTCTTTTGAAAATGCTGACACGTGATTGTCATGATGAAAAGAGCCTTTCAAGGTGAATGGATTCAGAATGAGAGTGTTGTTTGAATAAAGGAACTTACTTTGACTTCTTCCTGTAGTTTTCCGAATCGGTCTGTGCCTTTCAGAATCCTGCTGATGAATCCCTGCTTCTCCTGCTGGAGGGCCGAAGCCTGAGGAGGAAGAGAGGGAAGACGTAAGGTTACTGATCTAAGAGAGAAACACAGAGAGGGGATCACACGCACAATTGGAAGAAGAAAGAAAAGGATTAAGTAAAATGTGGACAAAGGAAAGGAGACACAGGTAGTCGAGACTGCTGTATAGATACACACAGAGTGTAAATAAAATGCTTTTTTGAACCAATGTTGCATTATATAACTAAGGTCCCTGCGCAGTATATTATAAGTGTGATAAATAATATATCAAAAAATCACCTCATTAGTAGTGAAATGGCTCTACTATACCTTCAAGTTTTGCCTACACACGTAAAGAATAAATCTGGACTGGTGTACAGGCATGTAAGAAAAAAAATGGGAAGTGGGAAAATAGCAAAATAACATCCTAAATGTTTTGGGAGTGTTTTTTTAATTGTGCAAAGGAAATTTCAGAAATAAAGCTTTATATTAAAGATGATTATATGAATTGAGACCCGACTCCAGGCACAGATCAAAGGTTTGTGATAACCTGCCCTTAAAGAGTTTTCAGCCTCTGTGGATCAGTCATCAGCCACATGCTGTGCAGCTTTTCCTCATTACCGACTTGTTCAGTTAGTATATGCATTAGGGTTGTCTGGGTACCGGATTTTTATACTTTGATACAATTATAGTTCAAATCAAACAATATCCATACCTATTTCAATACCACAGTAACCTGAATAGAGTGGGATTCCTAGGCAACCATTATTGGATTATTTCTTGTTTTTATTAACCAAAGATTGCATGCAGACTCCTGCACACTGTCTATATTACACACATACAGCAGATGTATTTGTTTGTGAAATATAGACAGTGCTCTCTGTTGATTATTAAGACAATAGAGGTTGTATCATTTTTAAACAAGTGGTATCAAAAAGTTTCTGAAATACTGACAAGCTAAATATGTGCTGGGTTTCTGAGGTGTTTTCTAGATTGTCTCTGATACCTTGCTTCATTATGGCATTAAACTGATTCCCGCCTGCACGTTTATGTTCTTCCACTTTTCCTGTGGTTGTTTTTCTAATCCTAACTGCCTTCATACCAATTAAAAGCTGCAAAAAATGTTTTAACTACCTTAAGCCCCAACTGGTTGGGCTTTGGTGACTGTGTGTTCGAGTTGAATCATCAGTTGCCAAATACCCAGCTGGCACTTCTAAAACAGTCTGAAGATTAAATAAGAATTGCACTTCCAGAAACAACTGTCAGATTACGTTTACATATTTGGTTTCACTATTAAAAACTGGGAATAAAAATGAAAAGAGTTTACAAAGAAATAGATAAATGCTTTGATTTGTGATTATGGTCTTGTTGTTAAATGAGAAGCTCAGGGAAACGTTGTATGTGTAATAGCTTGTTTTCCCTGCAATTACAGAACTGTCAGTGACTTCTGCATGTACCTGTATGAACATGCCTGGTGTCCCCAGAGTGTCATTAGTACCATATTTTTTATGTGCACTGTGTGTAACACAAATGATTTCTGCGGTATCAGAAGCATCAATAGTACCATCTGTAGCAGTTGATCTCTCTCCCGGGAAACGTGCTCCGCCACGGAAATGACAGCTCCCATGTAATGACGAGTATTTTCCTCTTTTAGTACACACTCATCCTTCTGTTTCTTCAACACGCTCATCCTCCTCTCAGCCTTCCTGGATAACCGAGAGAGAGGAGAAAAGGAAGAGATAGGTCTTAGATAACTGAACAGAGTGAGGGAGGAAAAGATGGAGGTAAGTAAATAATGGGGCAGAAAGGAAATGAAGGATGAAAAACCAGGAGGACATCAAAATGGATTTAGAAAATACTTAGGAGGGGAAATGAACTCGGGGGTGGTTCAATGGTTGAAAGGGGAGTTCAACCCAGATATGTAGGGAGAAAGTGCTGCTGGTTAATCAAACACCTTCAGACAATCTTCACACTTCAGAATGAGAGAAGGACAGCGTTAATCTCAGCTCAAGTCTACAGGGAGCGGAGGAAGGTTCCAGAGACCAGAACAGATTTAAACACATGTAAAAAAAATAACCCGATGTGAACCCTGGTAAAGTGCGTAATACTGCAGAAATAACCCTCTACTTCATCTTTTTCACATTTCTATCATATCTAAGTTTAAAACTCAGTTATCGTGGCAACCTTGGTGCACTTTTTGAAGATGAGCCCCGTCATAACAAAAAGCACCTTTGCACATTGTCTTCAATGCTGTTAAAATGCAGCAAAATACAAATACAAAAAAAACATCAACTCAAATCTCACTTCATCATGATAATGAACTCATGAATAGTCAGGGGCTTTAATGTGTGTTTTCACTTCATTTTATGTTTTGAATTATGGGGCACTTCATGTTGTTTTTCCTTTTTAGTTCAGTTCAATGTTCTTTAATTAAAGTGGTCATGATGTGTAGTGATAGGTAAACATTCAAAGTCCTGCATATGTTACTTTGATCCTTCACTTTTATTACTAAATCTAGGTTAAACTCAGGCTCATTAAATAAGATGTTAGAATTAAAAATGCATCAGCCGCCTTGTTGTGATAGGTGCAACAAAGCAACACATTAAGAGAGATGTTAAAAAAACACTTGCCGGCACACTGTTCAAACGTGTGTAAGTGGAGAGTTGGTGTAAAAGGGCTTTAAATCACCTTCTGCATGACAGGAAAAATGTTCCCATAGTTTAAATTTCAAATGTCAGGCCCTTCTAATAAAATACAAAAAGATGCTGCCTGCCCTGGATCAGTGTTGGCCACAGTTCAGACATCATAGGTTTAGAAGTTATCTTAGTAATAGTGACGTTAACTAAATTATGCACACAATGTCACTTTGGTCTGAAGATGGGCATTTTGCATGGTCAAGTATTTGGACATCTTAAAACCTAGTTTTTGTTGATGTAGATGTGTCACACAACTTGACAATTAAGGGTACATAATTGTATCTTTACAGGACCATGGAAATTAACTGAAGTGTTGTGAGGTGTTTCTCATCTTTCTCAATACCTGTCCAAATGAAATCAAACATTTCTTTAATTAGACCATCTGGCACTTAAGAAGGCTCAATGTTCAAGATAAACAGAGAATATTTATTATTACATGTCTTACCTGCTGGCTTGTTCGGTGACCTCCAGCTCAGTCTCCAGTCTCTTTAAATTTGCAGACAGGTTGGCTTTGTCCACAGCCAAACTCCTATTTTCTTCCTGCAGGCTAGACAGCCTGAAAAGCATTTCGTCCAGCTCACTCTTATTCCTGCTCTCCTGCTGTTCCAATTGCCTGAGAGCCAAGAACATGTTGTACAGCACATTATAACACAACATCTGGTAAGAATACTTTTTAACAAACTGCATCCATTGTCAAATAATGTCACAGTCTAACCAAAGAGAATTGTCCTGCTTTTAAAAAAATCCAGTGAACGTTCATCTTTGTAACTTCTTATTTTGATCAACTTAAGGAAACCTTTATTTTCTGTTTATCATACTGGCTTTGTTTGGCACCTTTGTCAAATATCAATAGCAATTACAGCTACAGTATGAATACACTCTAATGCAAGTGTAAGCCCTTCTTTACCAGGTGCTACACTTGTTTGTTCTTGTTTTTATCTGTTACACAGAGATCCACATTATAACTGCCTGAAAAAAACAACAACCAGTAACACATTATTAATGTCACATCGCTTTCCTGCAATACTGGTATTTTGGCAGTAATTATTTTGAGATCTTCGTGTTAATAATCAATGTTTTATAAGAACTCCTGCGCACAGTTGAAAGGCAGCCCACAGCACTTTCGCTCACTACATTTGGATTGTACACTCGCACACGGATTGCCGTTTAAAAAAGTTTTTTTTAAACGCCGGATCCCGACCAAAAGCTTGGCTAAAATCAACATTTAAAAAAAAAAGTCATCGGAAGAGTTAAGAGTAACAGCAGGGCATGACAGAAACAGAGGGGAGAAAAGTTTCAGCCACAGTGGCAGACAGTTGGAGCTGGAACACGCTGCAGCTAAATGTCTCCTTCGAGTAAAGACTAGATCCTGGTGAAGATAGAAGTGCTTCACAAAACATCTTAGCCCTTAAGAGAGCTCCTAATGTGAAAATCTGAAGAGTTTCTCACAGAAACAGAGAGGAAAGACAAGAGATCAGTGATCAAACACACAATTAAAGCTCTATCACAGCCTCATATTAATAACAGCTTAGTAGTAGACTACTACAGTTAACAGGATGATAAATGAACATGAGTGAATAAATATAAGAAACATATGGAATATGTTATAAGTAGAGCTCAATTCATTAATGACTGTTATTTTCCGAATCAAAAGTAATGTTCTTGGGCTCGTGGTTACAATGGTCGGGCCAGTGATATCTGAAAACCAGTGGCCCGGAGGGCGGGGAGGGCCAGTGGCAAATTTAACTTAATGTCAACCCCTGCTGTTACAGATCAATACTGAACAGTTCATGCAATCATGTATGTAAAATAATGTGTAAAAAAGAAATACAACGAAACATGTGTAGGAGTACCGTCTAAGTTTCCCAGCAATGTTGCAGTGTTCGTCCCAGGTGACTGAATCCTCCAGGCGGGCCTTTAAAACTTGTACCTCCCTTACATTTTTCTCCAGCTCCCTCCTGCTCTCTTCCAGGTCCTTCTGCAAACTCTGCTTTTCAGCCTCCAACAACATCAGTTGCTTCGACACCTTTGAAACTACAGAGAGAAGGAAGAGAGGTTGGGAAGCACCCTGTGAAATACTAATGCTCAAAAGGTAGTTTCTACTACCCCTACAATCTAAGCCATGGATAGTATCTATTCATTAATCCATCATCTGTACTGCTTTATCTTGTTTGGTGTCATGTGGGGATTGAGCCAATCCGAGCCGACACCAGGAGAGGCGTGGTACATCAATTACATTTAGAGGCAAACAACCATTCATGCATGCTTACAAGCGATTTAGAGTCCCTGGTTAACCTAACAGGCATTTTTTAAGACTGTAGCAGAAGCCAGATTACATAAGAAAACCTGAGCATGCAAAGGGAGAACATGCAAGCTCCACACAGAAAGGCTCCTGACCGTGCGATGACTCAAACCAGGAAACTTGCCTTGAGGCGACAAGGAAACTATGCAGCCTTTATAAAGTATATTTAAACAATTACATGTAATAATTTCAGATGTCTAACACTATTAATCAAGTCCATACAGACGTCCTCACACGTCTGTCATCATCAAATATTTTTTTATTTACTTCTTTCATCAGTGTATAAGTTATGGCCATTACCAAAAACAGCGGGCACAATTCCTAGCTTTCAGTCACATGACCAGTGCAGAGGCCTGGAGGGTAAAAAGAGCTCGGCTCAGTAAAGTAGCGGCCACCATTGAACACTGTGGAGCTGCAGCACTGCTTCAAAACAACACATGTTAACATTACCTGACTACTGCAGAAAAACAGAGATATAAAGATAAACTGAGAGTTTTGAGCACTTGAGGCCCTCATAGAGTGCACTGGACACTATTTCAATAGCTAACAGCAAAGTCTTCACCAGAACTGTATTTAGCCATGTTTACTTTGATAGAGTGGAGAATCCTTCTCCTTACACTGCCGCAGGATGAAACACTACAAAAGTACATCCAGCTTTAATGTAATTTCAGTCTGGATGGGTCTATAAAGCTGATAGTATCAGTACCATTGTCAGCTGTGACTTTCAGTCAGTGTTCTGGGGCAGTAATATTAGTTGAGAGGCAGGAATATTATGATCAAGTAAACATAATATTTGATGTCAGGATTAGGAGAAGTCTCTTTTCTCCCCTCACAGGGACAGCAGAGTATCTAACAGCGTTGATCCACAACCTCCCCCTATCTGGGCTTTCTCAGATTACATTATGTAGATGTAAAACCTGGGCTTGTCTCCTCGTCAGTTAGTGCATCACATTCAACAACAACCATCTCTCATTTGAAAAATATAAATAAAACTGGTTAAAACACATCAGGCAACAACTGAGACTGAAAACTTCTCCATAGCATGCAGCAGTAGGAAACTTTTCTTGCCTGCCAGGTGGGGGGTTTACATAAGTGTGTGACGCCACATGGAAGCTATGAATAGCAGACCCCACTAACTCCCAGATGTTACAATATTAGGAATGTTCCAAGAAACACATTTTCTAGTCGATTCTATTTTCGATTCAAAGCGATTCTGGATTCGTGGATTCAAAATCTATTAATGAATGAGTACATACTTCAGGATCTACTCCAGTCATCTGTGAGACTGGCTGAATTTCTTGTTGCTCTATTTGGCATTCTACTGAGTAAAAGAGCTAGCCTTAGCACTTAGCAGGGAGTGACTGATTAGCCAAAATCTAGGACTCTATTTTAAATCTCAGAAGATAAGAATCTCCATTTTTACATAAATCAATTTTTTTCCAACCTCTAGCCTAGACACAACATTTGAATGGCATTGAGTGCCAACATATTAAAATATTGCTTATTAGAAAAGTAAGCCTGGGCAATAATTATCCCAATGTCAAGTTTCAAAACATTCAAAAATGTTTAATAGATTTAAACCTGTAATCACACCACTCACACACTGGGAAAGGGGGGGCGCTAATGCTACAGCCTACCACGGTAGCTGCCACGGGACATTAAAGAGAAGAAAAAAACAAGACAAACAGCCAATCTTTTCGCAGCAATATGGGTGGGCGGGGCTTACAGACGTTTTGAGCGGAATGGAAACTTTCACTCAGGAGCAAAAATCAGCCTATAAATTTGAAATAAATAATGATTGACAATTGATCATTATTGATATTGACTGATTTGATTTTTCTCTTTCACCCCGTACCTTCAGAATAGTGTCTGCTGTGACTGGTTTTGGCCTTAGCATGCTGAGCCTCGAGCTGATCAATTAGAACCTGGTTCTCCTGCAAAACCAGCAAGGCTTGTTGTTGAAGTTGATGACTGTAGAGAAACAGAAAAAGAGAGAAAAGAGACAGATATGTAGTCTACAGTATGGAATCAGAGTCAAACGCAGATCAAAATGAGAACCAGTGAACTCTAAAAATATACAAAAAACACAAACATGGTTCTAAGAAGGTGTCTGATGGGATGTTCTTCACCGTGTACCACCTGACATTATGTTTATTTTCTGTGAATAAATCAATAAAGCTATAAATACTGTGTCTCCACTGCTGCCTTGTGATAATATGTTACGATGTTAATGTACATTAAATGTGATTGTATACCATTAAAGTTATGGTCTTACCACTTTTGTTTTATTCCAATATACATGTTTTTTTTTTTTTTAAGATTTATTTTTGGGCTTTTTGTTCCTCTAATGTAGAGATAGGACAGTGGATAGAGTTTGAAATCAGGGAGAGAGAGAATGGGGAATGACATGCGGGAAAGGAGCTACAGGTGGGACCCGAACCCGGGCCGCCCCCTTGGAGGACCATGGCCTCCATACATGGGGGGCGCACACCAACCACTGTGTCACCAACGCCCCCAATTTACACGTAATTAACAGAGACAGGCAGAAGTCAGGCAGAAGAGAGTCATTCATTTTCACCACATCATGGGAATGAGTGGTGACAGCAGAGAAGTGCTGAGTCTCCGACAGTGCAGAATCAATAAACTCACACAGAGTATCGTACTTCTTACCAGTCCTTTTGGCTGAGCCCTCCGATCTTTGCAATTTCATCATGGAGTCCATCATTTTCTTTGATTACCTCCTCCACATGAACTCTCAACCTCTTCACTTCCTCCTGTGGCAAGCAGACAAAGACACACAAGGACTTTTTTTTTTTTTTCGACAATCAGTTTGAGAAGTTTTAAATTGGGTTCAACAATACAGAAACCTTCTACTCTCCTTCTACACCTCTGCTAGAAACTGAGAACCAAAATCTTTGATGTCTCCAACCACTTACTGAACTATGTTTGGGTTTAAATTATGGTTTTGCCCAAGGTTTCTAAATTATTATTCTCAAACTCATATTGGGTCAGGGCTGAATTTGCTCAAATGAGACCTCATGGGGGCAGGACTATCAATTTTTCCCAACATCAAATGTTTTTGGTATCCACTTCAGATTAATTTATAGGACTGCAGGTAACAGCTATAAGACACTTAATTTCTCTACTTTCATATTGCAAGTTGGCACAGGAAAATAATGAAAACAAATGATAGCACTCAAGAAAAGTATCAAAAATAGCCTAGAACAAGTTGCTCTGTGAGTGTTTATCCTATGAACACAACTCTAAGCAACATAACTAAACTATATTTAAATGTCTTATTACTCACTCACTTCAACACTTTTAATATTGCTGTTCAAGTTTATAAAATAGCAACACATTTTACAGAATGTCTGATCAGATCCCAGCGTTATTTCACCTGCCCTGGGATCAGTGCATTAACAATACAGAGAACAGTGAGGACAGAGAGAGAGAGAGAGAGAGAGAGAGAGAGAGAGAGAGAGAGAGAGAGAGAGAGAGAGAGAGAGAGAGAGAGAGAGAGAGAGGAGGAAGGAGCAACTTGACCAATTTGGTTTGTGGCTGGCAGAAAAAGTCAAACTTATAGTAGAGAACACTTTCAATTGCTGGTCGACACCTGATCGTTTTAGGTATTTACCAGCCTGTCAAGATCAGGGACGAGTTTCTGAGCAGTTGCGTTTTTAAGTTCGGACTTCTTAAAGTTAAAAAACGACTTTTAAAGAGGGAGTGTTTTTTTTTTTTTTTTTATCTGAATGACCTGCTTTTTTGGCTCACTCAGGGGAAGAAGCTTTGTCATAAGCAGCACATATGGCATATCTCACATAAGTTCAAATTAGAATTTGGATGATACTGGTGAGAAGTGTGGACAACACTGAACCAGGTCAGGATGAGAGTAGTGCAGTGCAGCTTCAGCTCTGATAACATCTTGTTGTAACTTGTGATAAGACAGAAGAAATACCCCTCCTTCCATCTCTCTTGAGAAACCCTGCATTCTGTGTCAACCCTTCTCTTTTTGGACATCATGT
Source organism: Labrus bergylta (assembly GCF_963930695.1). Lineage (NCBI taxonomy): Eukaryota > Metazoa > Chordata > Actinopteri > Labriformes > Labridae > Labrus > Labrus bergylta. The sequence goes on from NC_089197.1 coordinate 32,270,891, forward strand.
CTGCTGAGCTAACGTCATGCAGCAGCAACAAAAGTCAACAATGATGTTGGACGATGATGCTGAGAAAATAGTTCAAAGTGCTATGTATTCATGTATTGTACCATCAAATGAACCTCTTACTTTGCTTATTACATATTGGTTATAACTTGGTGAAAATGTGTACTAAAAATATTGTGATCTATAAAGAACTCAAATATTTATTTCTAAACATTTTCCCCTGTCTCCCCAGAATGTTTCAAGGGTCAGATAAAACCTGCTGGCAGGCTGGATTCAGCCCGCGGCCGCAAGATTGACATTCCTGGTTTAAATGGGTGGTTCAGATTTTTGTTGCAGCGTTGTATTAGCTACGTTTCAATAGTCAGTGTATGATCTAACTACAGTAGGTGGTTATCAGAACAGATCTATTGTGAGAAGCAAAACAGAGTACAACATGGAGAAGCTGAGCTTTGCTGCTGCTGTCTACAGTGTGAATGTACCAGAGTATACCTGCATGTTTAGTAAATGTACTGAAGTCATCTGTCCACTGAAACATGTGTCAGGTTCTCATCCTGACAGTTAACTGAGGAGAAAATAAAACATGCACAGAATCTCCCACTCACACTTTACCTCAGTAATTTGTAGAAGTGCATCTTTCTCATTCATCCTGTCTTCATACGCCAGCAACAGAGGAGATAAGTGCTTCACGTCAAGCTGCAAACAAGAACAAATAGAAATGATCCAAATCTGCTTTTGCAAAGGACTCAAGGACTTCAAAAATAACACAAATGACACCACAGATGTTTTTCACAGGTTTTCATGTCTCAAAATATTTGATTTAGATATTTTTGTCATTGTAGTGTTAATGGATGGAGTTATAGAGGGGACAACACAGCTTTGACCTCTAAATCCCCCATCAAGGAAACAGGAGAAACCGTGGACCAGACTTTTACAACCACTAGGATACAACATGAACACCAAGTATCTCTTGGTGAACTATCTGGGATAATGATTCTTTGGTTTCAGGTATAATTTGGTTAACTTACCTGCTTCCAAACTATCGGATCAGTTATATGTCAGCAGCATTTGTTTGCCAACCAAATCTTGGAACTTTAGAGAAAACTACCTAAATAAATGTACTTGCCTATTAAACTAGAGGAGCATGTTAAACAGATTGATCAGTCAGAAAGGTCAATATCATAAAGTGATGTAATCTAAAGCAGTGGATGTAAATACTGACCAGCCAGGGAGGAGGAGAGCCTGTCTTTGGTAAGCAGCTGATTCTGGAGCTCTGATTAAGTTAAAAAAAGAGAAAATAGAGTGAGTTATCATATCATTATAGCCATAGTCAATTACGTTCCTCTCAATTATCATATAAATAAAACAGGGATTTGGGTAGTGTAGTACTAAGTTATAGAGCTACATCAGTGTCAGTGTCTTAGATTATGTTTTCATTTCTCCTCGTGTTATTTATTTCCTGTTTTATTTTGAGTTACTCGCCTCTTCTCTCATTTCAGATCCTCCACTTCCTACTTCCTGCCCTCCTGTGAGATTGTCTACCACACCCTGATTGTGTCCAGCTGTGTCTCATTTTCTCCCCCTTTCATATCCTGCATTCCACTGTACTCGGAACTCTGGGAAAAACTACCTCTGACCCATTCATGTCGGGAATTCCAAATCGGAAACTCAGGCAAGATCCATGTAGACCATAGAGTCGGTAGAATTGAATGCACAGTGATATGGCCATGCACACAGTAACAGGTAGGCAGAATGACCTGTTTGTCCATTTTTAACTCAGATCGGAAGTCAGAAAAACTGACACAGAATTATCGACTTCGGACTTCCAATGGAAAGCAGCATTAGTCCTTAGTCAGTAGTTGTGTCCGAAATCACACAGTCATTTCCTACTTCCTACTCCCTACTCCCTACTCCCTACTCCCTACTCCCTACTCCCTACATAGGGAGTTCTCTGTAGCGCACTCATTCAACACTATTTGGACACTACTCTGTTCGCCTAACTAAAACGTGTGCTCGTACAAATCTTGGAACCACAATGCATGATGGTATATACTGCTTCAACAGTGACCATTGGTTGTACACTACTTTTCACAATGCATTGTGGGAAACAATGAGTACACTATATAGGGTATGACAATGCTCACTCAGAATTCGGACACCACTACAAGATAACATATTCACTATACAGTGAGTAGTTTCTGTGTCCCCGCTTCCTTCTGTGTCAAGTGAACAAGCCTTTGTTTCTAGTGAACTTCTTTTATGATATCGATCTCAGCTGTGCTTTCTGACTACGTCTTTGCCTGTTCCCTTTTTGGATCCGTTTGCCTGTGCTTATTACAGGTACAGACTGTTTACCTTTTTACAGAGACTGTGTTCAGGAGTCGTGCTTGTGAGTCCTATCACTTGTGGTTTTGTGATGTTACACAACAGATCTTCTAACAAGTGAAAAGGGTGTTTCATGTTTAGCAGATTCTTGTGTGAGTGTCTTGTAGAACAAATGGTAAATAAAATGTAAATGCTGATATTCTACTATTCTACAATTCACTCAGCAGACGCTTTTATCCAATGATATGATCTGTGGACGCAGCTTTGCTGAAGAAAACCAACTCATGTCTCCTGGCTCTTATTACAGCATTTTCTTACAGTCAAACTACTCTCTAATCTTTACTTTTATCTTTCCCACAAAGACACACTGTAAGTCTGTCAGTAATGAGGACTAGAAGCTACAGGCCGAGTATCTCATGGTGTGAAGACACAGCGTGATGTGGCCATGATTAAAAACCAGAGGCATGTTTTGTTCTGCTGTATAAGACACATAGAGGGAACAGACCGTCACAAGCAGGAACGAGAAATTAATTTAGTGCAAAAAAGATCAAAAATAACAGACGGATAAAAAGAAACCTTATTCTACTCAGCAGGGTCTTAGATCAAAGGAAGGTCTCTTTCTGAAAGGCTTTGGAACAAAACAAAACAAAGATTTTCATGCTATAGCTGAAAAAATAATGGTGTGAATTGATAAGAAATTATTTTTGAAGCTGATTTAAAATATACTAGAGTGAGGTAAGGATTTTCGTACAGAACGAAGGCAACATGTCCACTGCTAAAAAAAAATGTGGATATTATCAAGAGCAGTCCTACCTGCCTGAATTAAGTAAACAACACTCCTTGTTATTTGAAGTAACTCGTTTAAATCTTAACACTTGAGAGATTTGATACCAATTTGTTGATTACAGAAAGGTTTCTGCTACACTAGCGCTCCACTAAGGGTTAGCTTTTTAAAGCCGGTTATGTGAACCCTTCACCCAAATTCTCCTGAGAGGACATAACTATCACATCACTCCGGGCTTCAACGGAGTTACAAAACATCCACTTAAAATCTGATCAATTTAAGCGTTTGATACAGAGTCATATTGTTTCCCCACAAAACACGATAAGAGGCTGAAACAATATGAGGTAAGATTCTAAAAGCAGAGGTGTTATTTTGGAGCTTGTCGTACCTCCAGTTTGGACAAAGGTCTGAAGCGGGTTTGATAGCCGCTCAGCTCCACATTGAGACGGTGAACTGTCAGTTTGAGGGCGTCGTTTTCATCCACCAGCTCCTGAGCGTGTTGCCTCAGGTTCTGTAGCTCTGCTTGGCTGCCTGTCAGAAGAGAACATCAGGTTATAGAGTTTATTTAAGACATTTAATTATGCTGTCATTCAGAGGACTATGACAGTGACATGGGATGCACTAGAATTGTTCTTGAGAATATTACACAATTCTTTATAGACAGACTATAAATAAGTAGTTTGGATGATGCTAAGGGTGTCGTTTAAAGCAAATGTGGGGGTGATTATCTTTCTCCCTCTTCTATCTGTCCCCCAGTATACCTCCACTGAGTCCTCCACTCTACCTGCAGATGATCTCAGGTTTGAAGAAGCCCGACTGTGTCTGTGATCCTGTTCCAGGCGTTGCAGTCTCTCTTCCAGAAGCTTTTGATCATCTACCATCTTGCTGTTCTTCTCTGCCGGCGGCGCCTGCACTGCCTCTCTCGGAGCTTCACCGTACCTTCTCCTGGGCTCTGGGGACTGCTGGGTTGCTGCTGGGGACTGCTGGTCGGTGGTAAGGACTGGTAGTGTAGCTGAAATAAGGAAGGTGGAAAATTTAAATAGCGGCAGCGTATGAATACAAATCCAGTAGAAAAAATGTGTATATGCAATTATTCCGTTTCCTAAAAAAAATATATTCTCAACACAAAACACTTACTGGAATTAGTAAGGAGTGTAACAAGGCAAGTGTGGTCTATGGTGGTTAAAATCGAATAACAAATAAAAACAGAATAATTATTACAAATTTGAGCTTTTTTTTTTTTTCCAAAAGGCACACACTAACAGGACAAGGGAGGGTCAAGCATGGATCCTCTCCACTTTAAAGATCAATGTACACAGAAAGGTAGCATGCTTTATAATACTGAAATATAAGTCATAATATAAGAACACACACACCTGGCTTCATGATCAGTCAAGTACTGACACTAGGCAAAGTTGTCCCGTACTGTGCTTAAGCACGATTGCCCCCCTTCCTCATTCCCCCGCTGGCCTGCCCTCACACTGCTCCAGGACTAACCGGGCCTGAGCATGGTTACCTCTTGAACATAACGACGTAATACAGCACATGCATGGCTTTACCTGATCATGAAAAGTGCTATGTTTACAAGACAGGCGGACTCAAAAATATAAACTAAAAGGGACAAGCACATCAGAGAACAACACAGAGAACATGACAGTTACTTTACTGACTTTGTGTCTTATTTTGAGTCGTTTTAGTCAGATACAGACAGAACACTTCATGATATCTCAAAGATGAAGGCTGTCCAAGTTGTGTAACCGCGTGCTTGTGCTTGTGCATGAAGTGTACCGTGCCGAAGCACACCTCTTCCAAGCGTGCCAGGGCCAAGGAATTGTACTGTGCTCAAGCACAGGCCGGAGCACTCATACAAGTCAAATGAACTGGACTTTAGGGGTGAAGCTTACTTAGGCACAGTACATATTGCCTCCTGTGAGTGCGCCCTCAATCTTTATTTGTATGGCACCAATTTATAACAAATGTTATCTTAAGACACTTTACAAAAAGCCATTGTTAAGTTACAGAGACCCAACGTTAATCCATCAAGAGACTAAGCAACATTAAACAAAGTTACAGTGGTAAGAAAAAACTTTCTTTTAAGAGGCAGAAACCTCAAGCAGAACCAGACTCATGATGACCAGCCACCTGCTGAAACTGCACCTGGTTTGAGAAATGGGATAGAGGAAGATGCAAGAAGAAGGATAGGGACACATGTTGGGGGTCTTGTATTTACCGGTCACATCTTCATTTCGACTTCTAGATCTCCGGCTGACAGAGGCTTGTTTCTTGGAAGAATTACAGCTGTCTTCAGGTGACTGCACACTGGTTTTTTCAATCAATTCTGAAAAGGGCAAAATATTCCTATCAGTAAATGAATGCAATTGTTCCAGTAGTGGGGGGTCCTGTATGCATATTAGAAGCAATTTTCACCATAAGCAGCATTTTGCTCGTGAAATGTAGATTTCCTTTGGAATGTGTTAATTTGCAACACAGCAAGCCTGTAGTCAGCATTAAGAGGGCCTTTCAGGGACACATCAAAGATTTTAATTTAGTTCCACCTCTAACCTGAAGTCAGCTCAGGTAATAACAGCTGTAATGAGGCTTTCCATTTAGCTCTAATGATGCAAGGCTACGTCAATGATGTTATGAAACCTGTGTTGGTGGAATAAGAGCTTCTTCCTTTGACTAAGGTAGGGGAACTCATATGTGGTGCAGGTGAGTATCTCACTCTTCTTCCTTTCTTTACATCACTAACTCTCACTAACAGAAATTTGTACGTTGTTGCTGGATGTGTTTGTGAAATGTTACAGAACTTTTGCAACATCAGTTTTTTTTATTTTATTACTTAAAAATGTATAATTATAGATTAAGAAAACTGTATTTAGGCCAATGTTTTTTTTTTTACAATCAACCTAGATCATACATACATTTACATACAAACAGGAGTATGTTCTGACACCCTCATATGGCCCCTTTAAGTAATGACACACATGAGGGCCAGGTGAAGATTGATGGGGAGCTTGTATGGGGAGCTAACACTTGATATGAGGTCATGTTAATATTGACTGCTCAAATAAACTATGCACAGCATTTTGTTCTACTTACATGTGTGCTTATTCTATCCCTGCTCACACAGAACGAGCTTGTTCTTACTTTGTCTACATACTTATGTGCTGTGTGGGAATAATGGTGTCCACCCCTCCCCATGAGTGTGAAGTCTGTACCTGGAGAAGGAGCTCTTCCCTCTGACATCTGAGTCAGCTGAGTCGTGCTTGTCTGGAAGACAGACTGACACACAGACACACACAGACAGACAGACAGACAGACAGACAGACAGACAGACACACAGACAGACAGACACACAGACACACAGACAGACACGTAATGAACAAGTCTTTTCAATCAGGTTTCTCAAGCCTCTCCGCCTGGATACCTTTAAGAACACTGATATTTCAGAGATCACTGCCTTTTGGTTGTCTAGTAATGAACATTATCAATATGTTACCAATAAGATGTTGTCAGTGTGATTATTGTTGTGAATCTTCAGAGAACCAATAAATCAATGTGAATGAGACATAGGTTTGAGTTCACTGTGGGGTAAAGACACAGCTGAAAGTGAAAAACATGAAAGAAACAAAAATTGAATACATGAATGTGTGAAACTGAAGCTGTTCTGAACCTTACCACAAGCTTTAACTTACACTGCAATTAACACTAATTTACCTATTCATAATGTACATCCATCCTTAAGAGGTGTTAAAGCAACTGTATGGATGTTTTGAGGCTACAGTCAAGATGTTGTTAAACTACACTGAATGACACCGTGCTGTGAATTTGTCATGGTGCTTATTTTGATTGATAAATAGGGTTGACAAAATAACAGAAACACCTGTAAGTTTAAGCTAGGTATACCTAAAAGCTCGAGCTGAGTGTACCATAAAAAGGCGGCTGATAAATGCATGAAGGTACATCATTATCTTTCATTTTCAATAGCTTTAGATAATGTGAAAAATGCAGTGTGATTGTAAGAGTTAACTTTCAAAAATGTTTTTTATGTCAGTGACTTCCCTTTTCCAGGTCAGTTTTCAACAAAACTAAGAGAGTTTAAATGGAGCAAAATGACACCACCTGTATAACAAGAGCATCAGATGCAAATACTCTGAAAAAAATAGATACTGTGAGGTTGAAAGGGGTGTATTGTCAGCAAACAAATAAATTACCGGTACCTTCAAACGTAAAAAAAACTGTAATGTCATAGATGAAATATGGGCATGAAGAGTTATTCAGAAACACTAACTTCAACACTGCAAGGTAATCTCTATTCTAAGAACAACTATGCCTCCCAGTGGATCAGACTGGTATATATGCTTTAGCGATTTTAAAAACTGTAACAAATATGATAGAAATTGAGAGGGAATAGTAACACTCAGTCAAAACAGTCATTTTCTATTCATAGCAGATATTCTGACTTGTCTTAGCAGACAAAGAACAGATTTAACTGACTACATTATAAGAGTCAGAGTAGGTCATTGAAGTGTACACACCTGCAAATAGGTTGGATGTATGTCATAATGTCAGAATTTTGCCTGTTAACTAGTAAGCAATTTTTCATTTTGTGTGTGTGTGTTAAAAATAACAATGAGATGGTCCCCTAGATTTAGGTTCCTGGTTCTGTAAATCCTGGAGCATCTCACCTTAGGTTTCAGTGACACGGCATAGACAGGTTCTGTGACTGAGCAGTTCTCCTGTCGGCCTAAAGTTTGGTAAACATGCTCTTCTCTGTCCTCTTCATCATCCACCTCATCTTCCTTGTCTTTCAACTCCTCTTCCAAGTGCTCAGGGGAGGACAAGCGTGGCCGGCTGGCCAAATCTTCTGACCATCTGTCTCTGGGGATGTTAAGAAGAAAGTGACAATCAGTGGAGAAAAGTTTCTTCTTCACTAATCATGGAGTAGTACAACCAACTTAACATTCTGCAATATGCCTTTTTCACAGCAGACATTTTTTTAAATGTCATATTACGAAAGTGCAGGTGTTATTATGGGCATAATAACATAATAATAGTTATATCATTCTGAGATTCTTTGAAAAATTGGCGACCACAGAAATAACAAAAGATTTGTCACATTTGAGTAGTAAGAACTGTCACAGTTCTTCTCATAATGCTTGTCGGTGTATTTGCCAGAAGGAGTTTACCTGGTGTAAAGTGCTGTGCTGATGTTTGGTTCAGATATGAAGGACTCTGATTGGTCACTCTCTGAGAAAGATCTCGGTCTGATAGGAGGTAAGGCCCATGTCTGTCCAGTGAGTGAGGAAGACAAGATGGCCGCTGCTAAGGCTGACCTGTAGACAGAAAGACATATTTCATATGAGGATAAACACTGACATACGTATAAGAACAAGGAAGTCACGCTGAATTAGACATCAGGAAAGGGTCAAAGTTGACATGATCAGGATCAGTGATGATAAAAGTTAATTGATGGTCTATAATCTGTGGGACAGCAATAGTTGGTGAAAACTATTTTTGGGAAATGAACAGGAATTAACTTGAGCCAATGTTAGCCAATTTTAATGAACTAGCAATAAGATGTTACTGGGGAAACACTTGTCCATCAGCTGCCCCAAAATATACACCTAACAAAAACTGCATTGTGGGAATGAAGTGGAAAAGATGACCATGTTACCTCTCAATTAAATCAGAAGTTCACGCAAGTGATGATGCGTTTCTAACCAAACAGATTTAACTGGGTCAATTCCCATACACCCAGAAAAGAAAACCCAGTGATAATTACAAAATGGTTGTTGATCAGGAAATTATATTATTCAAAACGCAACAAAGTGGAAGACTGTTGGACGATGCATGTGATGGAGAGGGACAGGTACCTGGGTCTCTCAGGTGAGGGGCTCGGGCTGCGAGGAGGAGGAGTACGGGGAACAGCAGGTTTGGGAGCAATGGAGGCAGCAGGGATCAAACCAGGAGCTATATGTCTCTACATCACACATCCAGAGGGAGGTTAGGGAGAGGATTAAAATCACATAGGAACAAAAAAACGAACAGACACAATGCTGGACCTATTAGGTTGAGGGAGGCTCAAAACTGTACATGATATAGCTGTTTGACAACCAAACAGGAGGGACACCTAAGAGGTTACTGCATGCACTCTACATGGAAAGGATAGGGTAGGCAAAAAAGAATACAGACACACATCATGACCATTTCATCAACAAGATACCACCAAGCACTGGATGTTTCAAACTATCATCTTTAACAGCAGTGATCGCTTTTTCTTTTTTTTTTTTTTTTAAGATTTGTTTATTAGGAAAACATAAACTTTACAAGCAAATCCACTGTCAACATGAACATTTTGTGGTGTGTTTCAAACAGACACAAAAACATAGAAATAAATAATAATGATAAAAAAATAATAATGTGATGTATATACTTACATAGATTTAGCAAGTGTACTTCTAATATACCCCTATACCAATTAGGCAATTCTATATAGTTATAATATAAATACATTACAACTATACTAATAATAATACTATTAAAACAGCATCAATAATTGTAGTAACAATAATTACAATAATAGTATGTATGCAAAGTAATGATTGAGAAAGAGATAAGAGAATCCAGTCTCTATTCACTTGTAATATATCTAATTGTAACAATTGCTTTTATTGTTTTAAGTAAAAAATAATAAAAACAAAGAATTTAGACAGTGGTGGCTTTTTCTATGTGAATCACCAATGTTATGTAGACTAGGCACAGTATGTCACGTATTCAGCTGAAAACACAATAACAGTGAATTACAGCAGAGATAAACCTGAGTGTGATGTCCACACGGTAAGAGCTCAACTCTCTTTTACTCAAGCGAAGCTGGATTCATGAAAAATACGTAAAATATCAGCTGAGGGAAAGAAAGAAAGAAAGAAAAAAACATTTGGCGGCTAAGTTAGCTTGGAGATCTTTCATTTCATTTAATAGATAAGTGAAACTTACAAACTCCTGCGCTTTCTCCCTCCTGAAGCTGAATTTCAGCATGTTGTGAAGCTACTCGTTAGGTGAAGATATTGTTTCACTTCAGGTCGACAGTTTGACCTGTTTGCGGAAAATTCCTGCTTTCGAATAACATTACAAATGCGAGTTGGTCCTTTTCTGCCGATTTTAATTCAATAACGTGATATATCGGGGAGAACTGTATTCAACAGGCTGTTTGCTAGCTGATTCCTCGTATCCACACAGACGCTTCACCGTAAGAAGACACTACGCTACAAAATCAGCGCTGATTGGCTAAAGTGAGTCGAGAAGCCAATCAGCGGCTGGTATAGTTCCCCTAGCAACGACTTGCTTACAAACAGGGCGGCTAGGCCACCAGGGGGCGACGTCGTACCATTTCATGATGGGTTGCCGACTCTTTCTTTTTCTTAATAACATTTACGTTGCTGTATAGTCCACCGTTTGTCTTTATATCAGCTGTACATTTCAGTGTAAGAAGAAATATCCATAAACTGTCAAAAATATCCTAAATACAGGGGATTTTTATTTTATTTTTTTAATATTTATTTTTAAATCTATTTTTTTAGTATCTAATTTTTTGTACATTCTTAATTTTTCTTTTTTTTTAATTTAAATTGTACTGTGTTCACTTTTTGTTTGCAATCTTTGCTCTTTTCTGCTGTAACAATGTAAATTTCCCCGTTGTGGGATAAATAAAGGATTATCTTATTTTACTTTGACCTTCAGGAGGATTTTCTTTTCTTCAGAAGTGCAGGATGCTAGAGTCAGGTTTAACTGAGATAAAATGTCCTACCACAAATGAAAATCACACTCAGACTATACCCACTTCTTTCACACAGGCTATGACTGATGTGAGGTGAAGAAAGGCCTGATGGATTAAACTCAATCACATGATATTTCTCCTCTGCTTTCATGATGGCGGATTAGGGTGTCATGAGATCCAAGGGCAGACTCAGTTTTAAAAAAAAAAAACATGAGTACTGACTTAATAATTGCTGACTCACTGGATGCTGTGGTAAAACTTTAATCCAGTCATTCCCAACTTGCTTGTTTAAATTTTGGAGCAACACAGAAGCACAAATATAGGAATAGTGTTTTGACCCCTTCTTTTATTGATACTTGCTTTTATGCACAAGACACAATGCATTCATACCACAGTTGCTATGTAGCAAAAAGTACACAGAAACAAGCAAAGGAAACTTAAAACCTATTGAAGAAAAGGTACCATAACCCTCTGCATATACATCAAGGCATTCAGGATCACTAAGCACTGTAAAATGCTTAGAAAGATCTGTTTCAGCTTAATCTGTGTTTGTACACACGCCACTGTTAGCACACTTAGTTAGCACACTTAGTTAGCACTTAATAATATTAATTACGCACGTGATATTTTCCTTCATGATTTAGCATAAATGGCACTTAAGACACTATCATAGGTAAACAGAGACAATAAAGAATGTTACATCTTCTCAGTTATTACATCTCAAAATATCTTTACAAAGACAACATGTACCAGATTATAAATTCACCAAAGGATTAAGCAAGGCTAGTAAAATACATTCCTCCAAGAAACCAACCAAGAAATCCAACGTGCAAATATTCACAACTTGACCATTCACAAAAAAAAGAATCCTACAATTTTACAAGTACATATTTATATTTTTTGTGTGTATTTTTTTTAATATCATAAATAATTTGATTATCAAATGTGTATAGGAATCTACTTTGTAGATAAAGAGATAGTCCAACACGGAAAAGTGTCAGTTAAATGTGGGATTTGACTATGATGCAGACAAAACCTGACTGTGGACTTTGATCAAAGTCACTGTTGGGTGACCGGCTATCGCTGGTCTGTCCACATTCTTCCCTTCTGGAGACGAAACAACCTTTAACTACATTTAGATTCACATTAACAGAGCGACACAGCATGTTCTTCTTACAAATGCACAAACTGTGACAGAGGGAAAGAGGGACAGAACAGAGTAACATGAGTCAGGATTGTAGATGATACAACCGCGCATATCAAGGACATGGAGGCATTTTGGTCTGAGAGGCACAACTGGTGCAACAAGCAAACCGAAAATACCAATGTTTCCATTTCCACTGTTTCCCAGCCATGACATTCAACACAATCATAATCCTAAAAGGCTGTCTCACAAATAGAAAGTGACATTTATACATAACTATGGTATATGTATGATTTTTTAGCAGCTTATTTAAACACTCCCCAGACAAACAACTATACAACCCAGTTGGAGATCCCTCAATCACAACATACTGCAACAAGGTTCATATCATCTACATGTCTGTTTAGAAAAAAACATGTACAGCAACCTTGAAATCTGATCAGTATCCATAGATCATGACAGAATCCTTTACATTAAAAGTATGAAACAGACACAGATAACAGAACTGCACAGTGCACATTTACATCAGTACACAATGGATCTAACAAGGGACTGCTTAAGCCACAGCTAAATTACCCCCTTGCTGTTGAGTAATACCCCCGTCGCTGGGTGTGTTTGTTCAACTTTGTTTTTGTCCCTCAATTTGTCTGGAGCATTTCTTAAAGGAAACGCACTAAGAAGACAGCTTGACTTGTCTGTGCTGAGTATTTACAAACTTGAATGATAACTGGTGTGTTTTTCCAACAGTGCAGCTGTACTGTGCTGTGCACATAGACTGTATAGAAGAAGTGGAGATAGCCTCTTGGATTTGAAAAGTGAAGCCAATGCTGAAATGACTTAAACCTGCATCTTCTTTTTTTATAATGGCCAGCAGGGGAAGACTCCTTTAGTTGCTAAATGAAGTGCAAAATGATTTACCTGAATTTACATTTTCCTATGCAGTTGAAGTGCAAATCACTAGTTTCAAATCTCATTTTAAAACAGCACGACATCAATTTGGAAATTATTGACTAATCTAGAGTATAATTTACATTAAAGTAGGGTTTGCTTCTGGATGTTGCTTGCTGTGATTGACAAGTAGCTACCACAGAGACCTGTCACCAAGGATTAAGACTTGACAAAACCTGTTGTCAGAACATGGTCATCTCTAGTCTGAAAAATAACAAGTGACAGTCGGACAGTGATAGTCACAATGTGAAATTTGCGGCCTCGAAGGTGGATTCTAAACCAATGGGTGAGTCACGTCTACTTCTTTTATACAGTCTATTGTTGAAGGCATACTGGAATGGTACATTTTTGTTATGGTTATTTTTTGGTGTACAATCTCGTTCACTGAACTGTGCTGTGAAGGCGCCCATCTACCAACAAAGGCACCTGCATATAAACAGTATTTGGCACTGCCACTTTCTGAGGTCGCTGTTTGCAGTGTTATCATTACACTGGGGACTTAACAGCTATACACTACTGTTGGGCACCGGTGCTGTACCATCGCAAGAACAGGTCCAGTATGGGAACAGCACAGTACAGTACACAGCCATACAAGGCTTGATCTGCGTAGACAGTGTTCAGTCTGCAGCAAGCTCAGTAGAGGGCGCTGTCATTGTTGTAGGAGCTGGAGCTGGGGAAGGTAGGGCAGGGTTTGTTCCAGGGAAGAGCTCCGGAGTTATCGGCTGTGGGGAGGCTCAGGGTGCTGGCGCTCTTCAGCTTGTTCTTCAGACCCCAGCTGATGAAGGACAACTTCTTCGATACTTTGCGAGACTTCTTCTCGTCGTCATCATGGGCCAGGCAGATCATGGAGTAGGTCTTAGGCAGATTCCCACAGAAAGTGGCACTCTTGGTAGGCTGCAGAGAGACGGACAGTGACAGTTAGTGGAAAGAGGCAGAAAGTGTTTATTTAAAAAGGTGTTTGGACAGGTGTTGAGGTCAAAAAGTAAAGACTTAATAAAGACATTTTTGTAAAAAAAACCTTTTTAGGGGCAGGAGGCATTTTTGCCTTTATTGGATAGGACTACTGAAGAGAGACAGGAAATACTGGGAGGAGAGAGAGTTTTGGATGTCATGCAGCAAAGGACCGAAGTCAGATTCCAGATAAACCAGAATTTCCCACAAGGATTAATTATGTACTATAAATTAAATTAAAATAAAATAAAAATATGACCTGTCCTTGACTCTTCAGTCAACCTGTTTACATGTCCTTAACTTTATATGATCTATGCCCTTATATTTAGTCATAGTTAGTTATCATGGACATGATGGTTGAAAGAAGAAAAAGCAGGAAAAACCTGAATTCAGTGAAGAAATCTGTATCAGATTACTTAAAAGGTCAAATTTCTAGACTCCAAGACTATTTGAGCTATCACTGTTTGTCAATAAGGAAGTAAAGAGAGCATGGTGTACCATTTGGGCGTTGTTTTCCATAATGCTGACAACCTGCATGTCAATCCCTTCCTCGTTCACGTCCTTCAGCAGACGCATCACCTCACCCACACCCATCCATTTACAGTCTGTGTCACCCACAGCGACGATGTAGTCGCCCTCTTTCAGACTGTCAGCCTGAGAAAAAAAAATGACAGAAGAAGGAACAAGGGTTAACAAGGAGGGCACTGGGATGAGATGTCCTCATACTGCAGCAGACTGGGCAAATATTTACAGCTGTACATTTGTTTAAACGGAGGCCGGGTCAGGTTCACCTACTTTCCTTCTACATCCTGGAGAGAGCCAGGATCAGCAGAGAAAACACTGAGGTTGATCCCAAACACGAACATTGTCAAATGTGTGTGTGTGTGTGTGTGTGCCAAAGCACAATTTTCATAGCTATGGGAAGTCTGTCTGATCTACATGAGCTCAGCTATTTCTGTCTGATAAGTTGACCAGAGGTCGACAACAATGGAGAATGAGTCCTGTTGGACTCAGAATTCAAAGTTATAAAGAGTTTGGCCCAGTTTGACTTGTGTAATTCCACTAATCTTTTTCTCTCCATAGCCTGCAGAGCCTAATAAGAGTCTGCTCTTTGTCAGCACCACTTAATGAGCTGTCAGACTTAAAAGGATTGCATGGACTAAATACTCTCTGATTCTTAATTAAATTAGTAGCCAGAGTGGCTGCAGAGGGGGGGGGGGGGGGGGGGGTTCCAGACATTCTTTGTGACTGAATCCTGCAAAGGCTTTCTGAGAATTACTTTAATTTGCACTTTGAAATGTTATAATCAGAGAGCAGGCATGCCTCTAATTTCAGTTCTCTGTTTGTCCTGTGTTAGTTCTCTCTGCATGGAAATCCTTTGGCAGTGATAGACTACAGAGAAAACTATGAACTTTGGAGAGACCAAAAAAAGCACAGAGAATGGTCCATTAAGTATGTTTCATTGCTAAAAAAAAACATAGTTTGTACATTTTTTAAGAGCCTCATAATAATGGACAAACTGGCTTGCCATTCATATGAAATTGCAGATGAATCAGGTGGAGCATGAGTTAATAAAATGAGTTAACTTTTATCGTAGTGCAAAAAAAGCTATTTTTATTATTAGTCTAAATGATGATGTTTGCTGTCATGAACTACGTATTTCAGGATCCTTTCAAGTTTCTTTAGATCTATTTTCAAACCAAACTCGAATGAAAGGTGAAGATAATTTGGAGTGATATGCTTTAACTCACAGCAGCTGGGCAGAGGGGGTCCAACGAAACCACCTGGACAGGTGATTCTCCTTTCAGGGTGAAGCCCAGGTCTCTGTCCTCTGGGCGGAGTCTTATTGTCCGCGGGGCCGTCCACCGCTGCTTGGCTGAGAAGACTGACAGAGGACCCTGAGAGGAAGCATTGTAAGGATGGCGGGGTCAATGTGGCTGCTGGATTTCATCAGTCAAGAGGGCAACATTCTCTGGTACATTCAAAGTTTCACATTTTAAATTAGAAACAAAAAGCCTTGTGACTTCTTGTAAACAAAGTCTAAATATATAAGGGCTCTAAGACAGTCGTGAGGCCCGAGAGCAAATTCAAATCATCAATCTCTCTTTAACTTGTTCCTCTGAGTTACCAAGTAAATGTTTCTTGTCTTTTAGACTTTAAGGCCAGTCACACATCTTTATGAAAGGCACTTAGCACGTGTGAAGTAAACAAAGTGATTCATATAGGAAAACACTGTCAACACGCTAACAATGATTGTTGATATATAGTATCTAAATATCTGGACAGTCATGACACAAATATCACTTTGACTTACAGTTACTCAAATGTTTGATTATTACTATACTTTATTCATCCCAGTGTCAATTAATAAGCAGCAGATGCAGAAGCACAGTAAAAGAAGTTCAAGTACAGAGAAATAAATATCAGAGTAATGACTAACAGTAAGGTTTAAGTAACAGTGATTATCATAAATGTAAATATCAAAGCTGCGCTTTTAACAGACTGATTGATTGAGTGGAATTAAGAAAGTTAAAATCTGTTTTAATCATCTTGAATCACTGAAGCTAAAAGTGAAGTCAAGAATGTACTCATTTGTGAAATACTCACAAATATAGTAAATTATCTAAAAAAATATTGTGTTAATGCACACATGTTTTTATGACTAAAATAACTTAAATTAATACTTAGTACAACATGGTACCCCTTAAATGTATCTTCAAATCTTACAACAACAATAATACTCCAGTTAGTAGCCTGGGCTTTTAAACTTAAGTTTTTGAAATGATCCTGTCTTTATGTGCGACTCTCTACCAAAACATCCTGACAGTCATCTCCTTAGTGAATGTATAAAGGGATGAAGCAGGGTTTGTGTCTTTTCACTGAAACAGTCAAATATAGCTAGGTGGGATTTTAATCCAAATTGCAGCGGCTCTTAACAAGAACAAACTGATGTGCCCATATCGCTCTAATTTTAGCATCCCTTCACTGGCTGCCTGATGATTTTAGAACTGATTTTAAGATTATTTTCATTACTTTTAAAGACACAACATGGGCTGCCCCCTTCCTTCTTTTCTGAGCTTTTAACCCCTTGAACGGAGGAACCAGGACGCAGGCTGAGATCCTCTGGCAGTGATCTGCTGGCTGTTCCAAAGTCCAGGCTGAAAACTAGAGGGGGCAGGGCTTTTGCTGTCAGAGCCCCCAGACTTTGGAACAGCCTGCCAGAGGAGATCAGACACACAAAGTCACACCTTTATTTTACTTTTCTATAGAAGACATTCTTTCATAGAAAAGCTTTTATTCTGTCTATTTTGTAATCTTTTATTCTATTAGTCTGCTTTTATAGTCTGTTTGTTTTACTGCTGTTGCTTTTATATTTCCTTTGCTTTTATTGTCTGTTGGAAAGCACTTTGTTACATGCATAGAAAAGTCTTATACAAATAAGTATTATTATTATTATTATTATCAAAGTCACAGAGACGCCTAACACCTCTTGTCAACTGTTTGCTTGTGAGATTTGGTCTCAGAGGATGTGGACCGTTCCAATTTCAGTTATAACATTTTAAGGCTGGAAAAATATCTTGAGAAGGCGACTTTCTAAAGTCTTCAGCCTTTGGTTGTTGTTGTCTTTATGCATGCACACACATCCTTTTAGATTTTTTGTAGCACATCACCCTAAATGGATCTCTAGCTACCACACACTGTAAACATTTATGAATTTGTTAGGCTGTCCGTTTATGTCGACAACCTTTTTTATATTTTACTTTTCAAGGCCATGCTATATAAGTGCCATGCCACTTAACTTATCATACAGTCCACAGAGTGATACGACCATATCAAATCTTTTTTTGCAGCAGGCAAAACTAAATTGTGGCATTTGAATTTACATGTGAATGAGATTCATCTCCTTTATGTCTGAGTCCTCTGTTTCATTTTTATTTTAAAGTTTAACTGGCCTGTTGTTTTGATCAGGTCTCCCTTGGAAATGTTTGAATCTTTGAGGACTTGCAGGATACATAAAGGTTTGATTAACACAATAAAAAAAATAAGAGGATGCCTTCTCCACCAGCCATCACCATTATAACCAACCCGGGATCAGAACACCGCTGCCCATGGTTAGTGTTAGTTTTTGCATTTGTTGTTTTGGATGAAAGTCCAGGAGGCTTTGGAAATATAATAGAGGTTTGGATCGGCTGCTGCTCAAATGTACCAAAGCTTCCAGGAGACTCACCCTTGGTTGGTTGTATTCAAAAATAGCAAACACTCTGTTGTTAAAAGATGTCTTAAACACAAGTCCAGAGCTATTTCATGAATAAACCAACCACCATGTACAGACAAAGAACAATGTGAGTGGAAAAATATTAGTAACCCCACATACCAGCCGCTGGAAGAAGTCTGTGACTTTCACCTTTGTGGCAGCAGGAACCTCCATCTCTGCTTTGTGCTCTGTTTTAGCTGGAAGGAGAAAAAAAAACAAAGATGTCATTCTTCAGTGTTTACTGTCACAAACCGCACTTCAACTGTTGCACTGCAGAGAGCTGGGCGGGGAGTTAGCAGTGTAAACATTACATCATTTGTACCTGGAATGAATGTCACGTATCACATGTGACTGCAGCAGGTGCAGTACACAACTCAGATGCCTTTTTAATGAACTATACCCAGAGAGACAAATCTCAAAGAGGAGCATGTTGGCCCCCGCTGTGTGTGGTGACTGTTTGTTGTGGTGACACTAAGGAGACTTGTTCATTTCCATGTCAACCACCAAATGAATCACCTCAGTGAGGCTTAGTGGAAATGCAAATGAACTTCATTGTTCAAATCTCAACTCGACTTTATTTGTAAAGCACTTTCATATGTAAAAGCCCAAACTACTGCATGCTATCTTCTCTTCTGGTGAACAGGACATTAAATCATTTGAGACTCACAGATGATGTCCGGGGCCTCCGTGTAGTCAGTGAACTCTTCTTCATTTTCATTTTCCTCAAACTTTTGGAGCGAGCGCCCGAGGCTGGCTTTTAAAATTTCCTGCAGGATGTCCATCTTGTTCAGGTGATGGCACAAACCGTAGATCCTCAGGGCCTCCTCATGACCCAGGATGGCCCGGCGGATGTGTGCTTTACCTGAGGGAAAGGTGGAAAAAAAATCAAGGAGGCAAGCACAAAGAGGAAGAACAGAGGAACAGGAGAAGAAGGAGAGGAGAGTGACAGAGATGCAAATTTAGAGATGGGTCTGGTGTTATTTTGGTGTTCGACCTTCTGTTGCTTTCGGCCTTTGCGCTCACTCTTACCGATGCGTTTACGTTCCTCTTCGTTTTTCAGGATGTCCAGAGGGGAGCGTCCCTCAGGAAGACGATCATACACCTGGGACAAAGTCTTCTCTTGCTGGTCCTCATCATCACTGGGACCCACTGAAGACACACAGAGCAAGAAGATCAATGTTAATCAATATCAACAGAAAATAGAACTCCAGCTTCCCGTTGACATTTTGGGGTTGGTACCAGTATAGTGAGTGAGATATGCACCGAGTATCATCATGGTGTGTTTCAATTCAGAATCTTTCTGTATCTCTACATCGTTGCACATATGGAAAAACCTAAAGACTGAGTCTTAATAAATATTTGACTAAAACAATTAAGCATGTCCACTCTCAGGGTTTGGATGAAAAAATGGCTGTCATTCCTGGAATGTATGAAGTGATGCCATGATTGGTTGGATTGTAACAAAAGGGAAGGTAAAAGATCATCAGAACTTGGCTTCCCTTGACCAGCGTGCTTTGGACAGTTCAGAGCGTTATTTGCCATGTTTGTGGTTAATTTGTTGACAACAGCTCTCTTTATTCTGCCCTGTTTCTGGCCTGGGTCCTCTCTTTACAGCTCTGTGGTTAATTGCTCTAATTCTCCTCCCTCAAACAGGAATCTGTTAACGAGCTGCCAAACTTGAAGCCGCATCGCTCCGTTGTGCCTCTATTGAAACTTGTTGCCTTCATAGCATGGGTAAAAAAAAAACTGGAAAATCCACAGTAAAGCTTACTAAAAACTGCTGTTTTAATTCGCTTTTCAGTTTGATCCCCCTTTCATTTAAGTGTTATGGGAAAAAAAGGAAGGAGAAAATACTCCAAATAGAAATTGCATAATTTTAATCCACAGCATTTAAATCTTTTGAGCTAGTAAAATACTTACATTTTAAAAAATGAATATTTTTGGAAAGTAGATAACAGTTGAAAACCATTAAGAACTGTGACGGTAAAAGCAGGACTGGGGGATGAAGTCCCTGACTCATGTGGACGACGTATGACGGCTACATAACTCCAATCCATCAGCAACCTAAAGAAGTCTGCAATCATTTCCAAAAAACTGTTTTTTTCCACTCCCTCTTACTCCATCTTAGTCGATCTTTACCAAGGTACAGTAGCTGTGTGTGTGTGTGTGTGTGTGTGTGTGTGTGTGTGTGTGTGTGTGTGTGTGTGTGTGTGTGTGTGTGTGTGTGTGTGTGTGTGTGTGCGTCCGTGTCTTTAAATAGCCGTTATGTAAGAGCTCTGTGGCTGACTGTAGATGGGTCCAGCCTTTGGACATGGCCAACCCAGTGCCGTACAGAACTCTGAGAGCAGGATCTGTTTTTATAGTCTGTTTAAAATCATGCAGCCGAAGTTGTCTAACAAACATCCCATAATTGTTTTACACACCGTAACAGACAATGGTTGATTATAACAAGAGAGAATAGAATTGACATTCAACTCCACCTTTTAACCAAACATTTCTCAGGAAAAGTTGGATGTATTTAAAAGAAAATTCAGTATGCCTGTGAATGACGTGTGTGTTTTCATTTGGCATCAAGAGCACCAGTGTGCCTGTGACAGACATGTTACATGCAAATGAATGCAAAACTCAAGAGTCCAGCAGTTCAACAGGTCTGCATCACTTAAGCAGAAACATGTTTTGTATGCTTGTTCATGACACCTAATTTGTGTATGAATATGAAAGGATGAATGTTGACACATAGTGTTAAGCACTTTAAGTTTGTCAGATCATTTTTTTTTTTTTGGTAAGGAGTTGATGTTCTGCCTTGAATTTGTTCATTGGTTGTTATTTTATTAAAAATGTTCTTACACTGGTGGTCCAGGAGCGCTGAGGCCACAAAGTAGTGTGCCATGGAGCGGTAGTGGTTGGTTTTCACTTGTGACATGGTGGACCAGAAAAACGGCACATTGTCTTTGATTGGCGTCTGGATCATGGAGTGGTGGACTTGATCGTAGAGCTCTGAGACCTGCAGGAAGTAGAGTAGGGCAGAGTTACTGACAGGTCATTACAAGCAATGATGTGGGTTTCAAATCACTCACAGAAGTCAGTTGAAATAAAGAGCCTCTATGGACTGTGTGCGCCGGGTGCAGCTGTTTACCTTTGCTGCCTCCTGAGCCATTTTCATGAGGGAGGAGAACTGGTTTCTGATCCCGGGCAGAGCCGTTTTCTCAAAGAGACACTCCTGAGCCTGAGCGAGCATCATGCGGATCAACATACTGAGCATGGCTGGACTCATGTCGTAGCTGGGAGTGTGGGTGAATGTCTCCTTCAGGTGGTTCAGGGTCCCTAGGGGGAAAGTAAAAAAAAAACAATTGACTCCAAGGAAACAATAATAATCTACAGTAATTCATCATTCAGATTGGTTTGGAAGTTTTGTGATGAAACACTTTCCACAAGGCTTCTATATAACCTTGACAATCAGATTAGTAGGCATACTTTTAATTCCCTGTGTACAGTGAAGTGTGGGGTTTATTTTTCACCAAGAGGCCTTCTCATGTAATCAGCACAGAAACCTCACATCAGGGAGCGCTGATAGCCTAGTGGTTATGTCGCACGGCCCATGTATAGACGCTATAGTCCTTATTGCAGAGACTATATTGTACTATTCCTAATAGGCTGTTATTATAGTTAATGTTTGAAATCTTTGGCTGGAGAACAAAATTAAACAGATCTGGTTCTTCAGCTTGCCAACACTCTAACTTAACTTACATTTTTTAAGGTCCCATAAAAATAAGCCAATGATAAAATGTACAATTCAGCATTTGATCATCAGTATCAGAATTAACAAACAAAACCCTTTAACTTAGTAAACACTCCATGAGGTCGACAGGCTTCTTCCAGCTGTTGGCTAATTTCTGCTGCGAAAATCTAAACATTATCTTCCTGACACTGATAATATTTTAAAGGCACTGTTATTCCTTTGTGATAACGTCTTTTTCACAAATGTTAGCTTTGGTGCTGCTTCATTTAAACCATGAATCCCATTTCTGCAGCACTTGTCGATTGCATTGAAAACGTGGAGATTAAATATTAAAGGATGTTCAACAGACAAAGGTTTACCATTTTTACAGAACCTATAGTGCAATAATTATTTTAGGAATTATGTATAACTTTCATCTAATGCAGCCCAAAGCAGGATTGCCTGTAGCCTCTGAATTTCTACAAACTAGCCCTAGGGGTGCTAGTACTCCCTATTTGAAAAGTCTTCTTCCTTTCCTCAGGCCTCTTGCCATCGCTTCAGAATCCAGCACGGGAGTAGAACTTAACATCAATGCCTGTGTGCTTCTTTCAAACTGAGCCAAAACACAAACCTCTTTAAATTACATTTTCATGTTCGATGGGGGATACAAGACATCTGCATTCCAGCTGAGAACGCCTCCCTCTTATTTTACAGATTAAAAACTTGGCAGCAGAGTCTTGCAGACAACTTAATAACAGAGGACTGGTCTTCCTCTATGGTTCTGCCATTGTTGACTGTCTCCTCCCATCCCCTGAACCTCCTATGTGTTTCAGGCTCAAAGGCACTGCAGCAGCCCTTCTGAAACTAGGTCACTCCTCACAGCTGAATGTATTACCAGCTCTTTAAACTGGTGACAATGTTCCTCATAACTGCATCATTATTTGACTTTGTACAAGTCTAAATTATAGCCTTTAAAAGCAACTGAACTCAAGCCAAGACCTGTTCAAAACTGTAATTACGCTGCTATCTTCCTCATACTGACAAGTCATAATTCAATCAATCCTGTCTGAGCTTTCGGAAACCTCAGAGGGGAGAGAAACCAGTTCATATGACGGCTGATCCTCTGGAGCTCCGCCACATGACAAGAAACCAGAGAAAAAACATTCACTGCATCGTTCTCTGTGGTGAAGCAGAAGTCACAGTGTGGAGGCTGGCACGTTCTTCTTTTGCACCAGTATGCTTTTTCTTAGTTTTACATGATTAGAATAGGTGTGTAAGGCAAACACCACACCCCTTTGCTCAATATTGAGAGTCTCATTTACGTATTACCTGCTTTACATGACATCAGCCTTAGTGAAATGTGATGACTTTACTTTATATTCTCAATAATCATGTTTGTCTTTTTCTCTCTATCTACACGTGCTATTTGTGATCCCTTTCTATCATAGCAGACTTAGTAAGACTCCCATTATTTATCATTTGAAAAACCGAAAACAAATGTATTGGATCACAGATAAACCAGGTTGTATGACACATTTTCAGATGTATAAAGTAGTGTAATTTATCTGCTGGTTAGAAGAGGTATTATCTATTTAAAGCCGTTAGTGACTCCTATCTCTTCCCACCTGCAGCTTTCTGAAATGATGAGATGGCCTCCTCCAAGCCGACGATCGTCTGGCGGTCACTTCGGGTGCCAATCTGTGAGTAAAGGGCGGCCATGTTGAAGAGGATGCTGGCCTTCTCCAGAGACAAGTTCTGTTGACATACAGGCACTCCTGTGAAGGAGTCATACCTAGGGAAGGGAAGAGGACGAGGCTGTCACCATTTACTTTGTAAAAGCTAAGAGTCAAAAAGATCGTAATCACATCAGTGGTGAGGGGTTATGGCTTTGAGCCGTCTCTGCTGCATGATTGACTTAATTGCATTAAGCGAGTCGTCTGCAAAGCACATCGGTGCTGTAATCTCACCTTGCAATAGTTTCTCATAAAAAAATATATGAAGTCTCCTTCATAAATATTGTCTTTGGTGCTAATGAGTAACGGTAGTTAGTTATCAGTGTGTACCAGGTGAAGAAGATGCCCGTCGGGCGGGAGGGTGAGAAGAATCGGCTCTCCATCAGGGGAAGATGGCTGAAGTATTTTGCCAGCAGTTCCACTCCAGTCTCGTTTCGACTCGGTGTTCTGCAAGCCTGGGACATGAAAGAAGAGAGGTCAGATACAGTCTGGTATTGTAGTAACACTCTTACTGTTGTCAGTGATTTAATGAAGAACACATTTGGAAAAAGAATTGGGCCCTTATGTGCTGGATTGAGCCCCCTATAAACACCAAATGATAAAAACCAAAGTTAAAATATTATTTACTGAAAACTTTTCACAGTTACGGTTTCATTGAACTTTGCTTGTGCTTCTTTATCTGACTCTCTGGTTAAAAAGGGGGGAATTATGCTGTGCCACACTTTCAGGCATGCATATGTTTTTATATTATATAAACATGGGCAAAGTTTCAAATCAATAGGTTAACGTATGTCCGAGTAATTTTAATATATAGTATTGTCTTTCTACCAAAGAGAACAGATAAACATGGACACGTTCACGTTCCAAGGGTTCAGGAGAGCTGGCCAATCAGAAGAAAGGGGGAGGGCAACCTTAAAGAGACAGTACCTTCAATTGACAGAGGCTGAAATTGATGGTTTTCACAGACTACAGTGCGAGATAGATAAGGAGTTTTTTGATTTGTAAATCATGCAAAGCTACCACAGAGGTCTCATAGAGGGAACATATACTAAATGGAGTGAGTATAATATGTGAATTCCCCTTTTGGTAAATGATTTATACAAAACTGGTATAAAAAAAGGCTCTAATCATAAACTCTTCAAATACAACATCAGACTGTGAGTCTTCACTACCTGTCGCAGGTCCATCAGGTCAGCAATCTCGTCTTCATAACTGTTCCCGTCTTCACTGTAGTGCTCCAAGATGAAGTCCTGATAGAAACAAACACAGCTCATCATACAATACTTTATTTTGAATGGTTGTTGCACAGTTCTCTGGACGTTAAAAACGTGACTTAACTAGGTCACCTTTGCACGTCATTTTGAACTGACACAGACAGGAGACACCACATCATTAAAACTAAGGTGTGCTTACAGTTAAAAAAGTAGAGCACCTCTCCACCTCTCACATTACTTGCCAGCAAACCAGAAGAGGATGCAGCACACTGTAAATGTGCCATCAGGACATTTACGATGCTCCCACATTAAAACTGAGCTGCATGTTGACTCTCACAGTCTCTACTATGACCCAGTTTGCTAAATGAGACAAACCTGTTCCTTAACTATTGAAGCTGTATCACCTCTACTTTTAAGAACAAAATTAAGGTTTTATTCATTTCATTAAGAGAGTACTTTGGATAATACTGTGAGTGTTGCTTCTGTACCTTGAAGAAAGTGGAGAAATCAACTTCTTTAGTCTCCTTGAGGCCCAAAGCAATGAGGGGGATGTTGGATGTTTCCCTGGAAGACAGACAGAAAAACAAACAGTTCAGTTTTCTATTGGTCAGCATTTGAGCTCGACCCGTTGACTGGGCCAATATCACAAGAGTTATGTTTTTAATGTTGTGACAATACAAAGACTTGTTTATCCACACTAGATTTGGTTGGCATTTTTAATAATGTGAAATATTATATTATAAAGTTTAAAACTTATATGTGTGGAAAAATTGGTGCAAAATGTACTTATTTCCCAGACTTATTAAGACAACGACCGAGAAACAAACGCAACACAAGCAGCAGAAGAACATCTACAAAAAAATAGTGAAGTGCATAGAGGAATTACTGATGATTTTATCAGACACACACACACACACACACACACACACACACACACACACACACACACACACATTAATAGTCTACTGACGCATTAACAGTTTAACAATGCAGTAAAGCAGGCTCTAAGGTGTGGTTCAAGATAGCAAACAACACAAAACTCCCACTGTCTATAGTTTAGGCAAGGTTAGAAAAGTAACATCATTCAGATTTTTAGTAAATGATAATAACTCAATCGCACTAGATGCAGCTTTGTCACTTGAGAAAGTTCACATTGTCATCAATTAACCTTGACTTAATCTTAAGCATAGTTTCATTGAGGAGGAGTCAGGATTAGGCAGATGGTGCTGTGAGCACACACTGTAGGAGTGAGGATTTACAGGTAGCCCCCCACGCCTCCTTCGATTGTAAAGCTACAAAACCCTCTGATGATTAATCACTCTGGAGGTACAGCCCTGCTTCATTCGTGCTAACGCTAATTGAACCCCTCAAACAGTAAACAGAGGCTGCTGTCGAACACCAGGTTAACCTTCTCCTTTGATCACAGCTTTAGCTTTAATGTTTTTTTTTTCTGCTTGCATGAACCTGGTGGACCCCGCTGCTGACAGATAGACTTTTAGACTTTAGTGTATAGATGGAAAACAGGTTCAGCTTGTTATCAACTCAAAGGAACTATAATGTGACAGATAGCTGCTGCTGATCAGACAGAGTCTATTAAGAAACAAAAGCCCTCCCTCTCCTGTAGCAGGAGAACGAGGTGATGCCAAATAAATGACCCCTTTTAAAAACAAGCGTGGGATGCCTCTGGATTTGTTTGGCATTTAGGGTTATTCGAACAACTTCAAATGAGGGCAACAGTTGCACAAATCAGTTCCAACTTTGACGACATAAATGAGCCAATGTGATGTTCTTATCGCAGACATATTTGAATCAGGACTCATTCCATCAAAAGGGATCAGAGATGCAGAACAGTCTTTTCACTGACCCGAACATCGAGACCCAATGGTTCGGAAAAACCACTCCTCACACTCATTCATCACTCGATGATAAGGCAGCATTCCTCTGGCACTCTGGCTCTGTGAATCACAGAAACCTTCATTCATCAGAAGCCCCGGCAGAGCCAGAGAGAGGCCGCAGTGCAATCCATTAGTACTCCAAGATGAGATCACTCTGAGCTTTTCTCAGAAAGAGGGGGGCATGGGTGGGGGGGGGGGGGATATCTGTACTGCAAGGAAATGTTGAAAGCCTCTTAGAAGCTCACTTCAACTCCTTTCCGCACATAAACATGTAGAGATATGCACACACCTCTCCAGTAATCATGGATTTGCTGGTGTGCAGGACATGGAACAGATACCTGCATCACAGGTCAAGCTAAGCTCTGGTTTTAGCTCCAGAAGACATGGGACAACTTCAAACACCATTTTGTTTTGTTTTACTACATTCTGTCTTATTGGAGTCATTTACTCCTGTAAGAGTTAAATGATTTAGTTAGCAACAGGCTGATCCCACACAGGAGGTAATATAAGAGATATTTGAGACAGAGAATAAATCTTATTGGCCTCTCTGAGTACCTTTCATACTGTACGTAAATGCACCCACACACATGCAAAAAAAAGTCTTCATTATAAATCGTTTTGACAAGTTATTTATAACAGCATTTGAGGGATCAAGGCAGTAAATGTGTGTGGAGATTTATACTCATCCATCTATCTAACCATCCATAAAGATTGATGATAGGGGCGCTGGTGGTGCAGTGGTTAGTGCGCACCCCATGTATGGGCGGGCGGCCCAGGTTCGAATCCCGCCTGTGGCTCCTTTCCTGCACGTCATTCCCCACTCTCTCTATGATTTCAGACTCTATCCACTGTCTTACCTCTCCATTAAAGGCACAAAAAGCCCACTTTTTTTTAAAATAACAAAATAAAATAATTAATCAAAAAAATAAAAAAAGATTGAAGATAGATCTAAGAAAGATGTCCGCTGTATATATATTGATATCGGACATTTTTTTTTCTCCATCAAAACAGTATCAGTATGGAATACAACAATCCTGCATCGGCCGGGCCCTGCTAGTAATTTCTCAATAAGAGATGAGTGCACACAATTCTCTGCTCTATATCTCATTTAGCAACTTCATTAATGCGACCAAGAGCTGCCGCCTTTATCTCCACGTTTCTATTGGTCTTTAAGAAGCCTCTGTTCTCAGATCAAGAACATTACACAGAGGATCTAAATCATTCACTACAACGCAGATCACAAGCAACATTTTGGTTCTGTAAGGGACACGAGGAGGATAACACCGTCAGAACTGTACAAAATATGTCAGACATTTAAAAAAAAAAAAATACAAAGAATACAATGTTGAAGTGATATTTGTTCATGGGGCAGTTCAATAAGGTCACTCACAACATGTGCAGCACGTGTTCTGTACCATTCACATATATGTGCTTTCGGTTATGCATTACCTCGTGCTAAAACCAGCTGAATCTGGTCTGAGAGAGAAATAACAAGACTATTCAGGGGACAGTGGACCTGTGGGAAAAGCTAAGAAAGACAAGGAGGGTTTTTTTGTTCCCTTACTGAACTCTGAGGTTGTATTTCAGGCTGAGCGGAGAAGGAAGATAACTCGCCTTTGTGGCTCTGCAGCGTTGTCGCACTGTGACACCTGCTATAAAAAAAAAAAAACCATGAAGACTTTCCCAACATATCCAATATTCCATCGCACATGTTCCCGTTACACCTGTGTGTGTGTGTGGCCTTTTATTAATCTGGCTGTGTGAACACCTTGGACTTTCCATGGGTTGAATCTTCTTTTAAATACAATGGTTGGATACTGGTGATGTCATTTTCACAGCAGGCCAGTTTTCTGTGGATGGAGCAGTGAGCAGCCTGACAAAGAGACTGAATGTTACCCAACACAAGGCCACCTGATGTCACGAGACAGAGCACACTAAATTAATACTCTACTGAGAGGCATCTGGGCACTTCTGAGGTGCTCTTGAGCAAGGCACCAAACCCTCCCCACCACCAGCTCAGGAGCGCCCGCTGTGAGCAGCTCCGTCACTCTGACACCTCTCCCTTAGTGCATGTCCATAGGATCCTGTTTGTGCATGTGTGTGTTCATGTTCACACACACTGTACACCTACAGAGTGTAAAAACTGAAATTTAAGTAAATCAAATCAATAAAAGTAAATCTTAAATCTGAATTCCAATATAATGAGCTAAAGGGATTTTCACATTGGGTTTCACGATTGCCCCCCCCCCCTAGTCATCTGATAGAAGTCATAATCTCTGCTCAGAGTTCAAGCTCTTACTCTCTGAAAAAAAGATTTAGGGTCTTCAAGAGTCAGCTGAACAACATTAAACATTAGTTCTTGCCTATGTCGATGAAGATTTTCAGCAGAAAGTGTCTGCCACGTTTTCTTTGTAGTACATCTAGATTTGTTCCAAAACTGATTTTTTACCTGCTTCTGTAACATACAATATCCCAGTTTGGGATTAATTAAGAGCACACAGCTTTATAGTTTATTTTGTTATTACGAGTATTAGTTATCTTTAATTAAAATGTGTCATGGTAAAACACCGATTGCTGACAATTGGCTAAACTGATTAAAGTTTGACTGCTAGCAGACAATGTTCTTCTTTGCTGATTTAAACAGAAATCGCTCGTTTCTGCCATAACGTTTATAATTGATGTATCAGCTGCTGTTACAGGTAAGATGAAACAAGGTAATTGTTATGGCGGGGTGATAAATGATGGCATCAGATCAGTGCTGATAGTGGCATTGGTGGGTAATACATTTTCCCATAAAATCTGAATACTGGTATGGCCATAAAAACAACTCTAGATTTGAATCTCTGATGAAGGCAGGTGTGTAAGCTTGTTCCATTGAAGCTTGAATGGATCTTTTTTTTTTTCAATTAATATAAATGGCCAATAGTAGCAGCTTGGAACTGAAAGAAGGTAAGATTATTGTCAATGACCCTTAGAACTGTAACCACAGTAACCACAATACAACAAGCCCCCCCCCCACCAATAACCTCCACAATCACCCCACCTTTGTTTTCACTTCAGCGGTCTGTTGTGATTTGTTGTCCTGGGCAACGTGGCATCTAGACACAAGTGTATTTGTGTGTTTTGGCTTGTATATGAAAAGCATTTCTTATGTGTATCTTTCATGTTTTTATAACGTGTGGAGAACAAATATTATATTTGTGCTTTATGTATACAATTATTTTTGTACTTCATTAAAATGAAGAGTGTAGATTTAGTGTGTATAGAAATGTGCGTGTGTGTGTGTGTGTGTGTGTGTGTGTGTGTGTGTGTGTGTGTGTGTGTGTGTGTGTGTGTGTGTGTGTGCGTGTGTGTGTGTTGGGCAGATGGTTTATTAAGGACTCAAGTGTTTTAAACAAGAAGAGCCTCTTGGAAGCAGACATGTCATAATCTTAGAGTCTTCAAATCACATTTCTGTTTTTAATTTTCCATTTAATTATAAATCTTGTTTCTTTTTCATTCAAATATTTCTTGCATTGATCGTCACCTTCACCTATGACTATAAATTCTGCCAGTTACCAGCTGTTGCCTCGTGGCGCTAACAGTTAGCACACGGGTTAGCAACACATGCTTGATTTTTTTTTCCTGCTCTTCTCTGTCTTATTCTGCGGAAGTTGTACTTTCTCTGCGTTTTTCTCCCACATGATTATAGTTAAAATATTCCCCCAACCTTTTTTTTTATTACATATAGAATCTTGGTGGTTGCTTTTTTGATACAAACACACAGACTGACAGTCGGAGACGGAGATGATGACAGGTGGTAACAGGCATCAGCACTTTTGGCTGCTTTTAAAGCTCATCACTATCCAATAATTGGAGCATCTCTGGGCTTCCTTTTTTTTGGAAAAAAATTAAAACACATGATCAAATGGCACTCTGTCAGCTGTTTCTTTAAGAAGTTAAAGTTCTATATGCTGAAATGTCCTTCTGTTCATCAATCATAATTGCTAAAAATTGAGACAAAAACACAAAAGTGTTTTCTTAATATAAAAAAAATTACAACAGACTTCAGTAAATATGTAAATAAAGATTGTATCTAGGGCACAGGTGGATGACACATTTTAAATAAATGTAACTGCTTGTATAAACCTTTATGTTTCCATTTAGTCATTAAACCATTGTCATGTCTTTGTCTAAGCTGACACATGACAGGGACAAAGCGTGCATCTTCATGACATACATTCTCCATTTTATTCCACACCCCTGTGAACTCGGCTCTTGTTTAAAGAAAGAAAACACCAGAACCTATCAGCGGCGTCACACCCATTCACATGAGATGAGCTCTGTGCTCGATGCTAATCTTGGTTTGCCTTTAAAGTTTGCCTCATTGTTTCCTTGTTGCTCTGTGTTTTGTTTCCTGAAGAAACCAGCTGGTCCAGTTAAACAGCTTACTCGTGCACACCATCTTTGTTTTTAGTCTTTAGCCTCCATTAACTATCATACTGATGTCTTGTCTGCAATTCTCGTATGAGAGACGATGACTTCACCAACGTGTCGTATCTAAACGTTCTTCTAACTCTGTGTTTATAATAGTGTGATGATTTCCATCAATGAATGTATTGTGATGAGATGTTTGTAGTGATACATTGTGAATAATAAAGTGACTTCTATAATGTATTGTGTAGTAAATTTAAACAACAGCCCTAAGGAAGAATAGCCTCTGCTATGCTAAAGCTAATGGGAATGAAAATAAACAAACAAATGAGGAAAGTGAGATCACTGAACAGTCCTCATTCCTGTGGGGTTTTTCAAATCTAAAGTGTTACTAACAAACAAGTCTGCAAAAATGTACTCTGCCGTTCAAAATTAATTTCTCTGTTTAAATAAATGTACTGTCATTGTCCTTAACAAGCCAGTAGACGAATGGCTGTACTCACTGGGTGTTCTGGTACACGTCCACTGAGCTGTTGAGTCCCTCCAGCTCTCCCATCAGGAGCTGCAGGTTGGAGTTAACGTAGCTCAACTCCAGTAGAACCATCTCTTTGACTTTGTTGTTGGATGAAGCCCTGCAGAGAGACAGATGCAGAGACACAATGAAAACAAGGAAAAAAGGTCATTGAATTTTTTTAAATAATGAGATGGGACAAAAACAAAAACAGGGGAGAAACGTCTGCCTTGTTATTATCTGCTCTGAAGCAGCCAGATTTTCCTGCAGCTGATTATTAAAACAAGCGTGCTTTACTGGCATTTTTTGACCACAGACCTGCGTCACTGTGCCCTGCTGCGCACTTCATTTACTCTCCAGCACACGGCAGCTTAACCAAGATTTATGAATCACAGTTGCAATCCCTGCATGTTATTCCCATGGGACAATATTTTATCTATGAAATCAAAAAAGGTCAGAGGTCCACAACTTTTCATTTTACTATCTTTTACTGTTTTTCCACCGTGTGTATGTGTACTAAAAAGATGGTAGGGCTTGCAGTGCAAAGCAGAGAAAAGGTAATAATATTACATCTGAGGTTATGTGTGTGTGGGTGTTTGCATACTAAAACAAAGTGTCTAGATCATTTGTAAAGCAGGATTTATGATGCATTGTCTGCGAGTGAAAACAAACCTTTATTTCACTCGGTCTGTTGGAGCTTGAAAGTAAAGAACGAGCACACAAAGACGCAGTGGTCTCATTTATTCTTATCTCTGTTAAACAGGGAATCTTCACACATAGAATCGTACAATAGTCACTAATTGGATACAAACCCCACACCTACATCCCCGCCCAGCTCTGAAAATGTGAAAGATGTTTCACTGCTGTCAGTCTGAGACACACACTCTTGTCTCTGATCTCTCTCTCTCTACCCTGTAATTACAGAGGACGTGAATTTCAATAAGACAGGTGAGACGTGATGAAGTGAGGGTAGGCAGAAGTTAAAAAGTTCAGCAGAGGCCCTGGCACTAATACACCACAAGCACCATTATATATTGGCCAAACAGTTGTGACCCTATAGGAGCTCAAAAATCGTATAAAATATACGTTTGTTCATGAAAATCAGTGAAGTCTACTGCAGGTTTATTCCATCCAACAGTGGATACTTTAAATTGGTTCTCTCTGCTCTTTCTCTCTATGCAACAAATTGGTTTGTCAGCCACTGCTTAGCAATGACACCACACGACCACTTCCCTAAGGCTTGCTTGAGGGTTTCTAAGGAGGTTTGGTCTGGCGAAACCATCAGAGGGGAGGAGGAGGAGGAGGAGGTGGAGGTGCTGTGGTTTGGATGGAAAAGATGCCAGCTCGAGAGCCCCAAGGCTGTTATTAATATCAGATTTAATATCTAATAGCGATCCACACAGCGTGAGAATCAGACTGTAAAACCAGCATGAGTGGTTACACTGAAGTTCCCCCATCCTCTTTTCTTCAGAGGCCCTTTTAGATCTTTGGCAGAATAACACATATTGACCTGAGAAGAGAAAACTGGTAATGACATTCATTTTAGTTTCATAACAGATGAACAAAATAACTCTGAGTCAAGAATTTCCTTCAGGATTAATTCAGTTCTGATCTAATATTATTGTAATTATAAAGGATAATTACACTTATTTAATAAATTACTTTAAGTTTTGTTTTTACACATGTAGTACTTTTAAACCTGTAAAAATGATATATTGTTTCCTCTGAGAGGGCTCTCTAAATGTTAAAGGAATAACCTTTAAACCACACTCTTAACCCAAGCTAAGAGAAGAGAAGAGAAGAGAACTGGTCGGACCAGACTGACTCCACCTGTTGCTGATAGAGACAGGAATGCAGAACAGGAGAGAAATAGAAAAAAAGTGAGGTTGGGAAATTGATCGCACCGAATGAAAAAAGAGAGAGACTGACCCAAAGTTTACTTAAGAAAAACACAGATAGGGGTTCTTCATGGGTCATAATGACTCTAAATAACCTCTCTTAATAAGACGTTTTTAAGAAAGCATATTACAGAATATCAGCATACAGAGGGCCATACTTCTGCACAGACGGCAGATTCAAGCTCCACTTTCAAGCGTGTAGGATCACATGGCAACTCTGTCATGTCCACTGTCTCCCAAACACAGATGGAGGACACAGGTGGAGCACCCAGTGTTTGACTGAGGAAAATAAACCTGAGACAATAATACCTGAAACTCAAAAATGCATCCAGGCTGTTCTCTGTGTTGCAGCTGGGTGGGCAAACACACACACAACCAAGTCCATTTGCCGCTGGCCTTGGCTTGGCAGACAGACTGTGAAGTACTACTGGAATGTGGGGGCTCCTGAAGCTGACAGTGGGCTAAGACAGGCCTATTGCACGCACGCACGCACACACGCACGCACAGCAATATCCTCTCTTACCAGACTAATCTTAAAACAAATTAAAAAAAGAAAGCAGATCTGAAAACCTATTGGATAAATGAGTGAGGTAGACGTGGACCAAAGTGTCCAGGTTGGAAGTCAAACCTTGCAGCCTAAACTTTCTAAACTCATTCACCTTTGAGAGAAAAGATAACATAAACAACTAACACCGTCCTGATTGCTTTGGTGTCTACACACATTTACAAAACTCTTGTCGTCCATTTACATTTAGCATCAATATACAGTAAAGGCAAAAACTGTCATTGCAGCATCAGATTCTGTTGCATCATCTGCCATTTCTATTTTGTTCTTTTTACATGTCCTGTGTCCTGAGCCCACTTCAGAGGCAGTCCCATCTGACATTTTCTAGAGCTGTTCCTGAGTGCATGTGTGAAAAAGGCTTCTGAGACACATTAACTCTGCAGAACAAAAGGAATCTTTGTATAACATAATGAAATCCAGTCCAGTGAGTCTGCCATAAACATCACTTTTTTTGAAGCTTACATTATTCCATTTCTGTTTACATTTTGTCACACAGCTGTTGATTTAACTCGTCACATTTCTGCAGCCATTCTTTTACCAAGTAAGCAAAAGTGAATTCAAACATGTTTTTGTTTCCAGTGTGGCAGGTTTGAGGAGTGCTGCATTTAAAAGTTTTCATGGAAACAGATCAAACTGCTCTGTCACAGCATAAACACAGACCGGGAATCAAACTAACAATAATAAATGAAAGGTTGAATCAAATAAATTATTTTCTATAAATAACCAATCAAACTAAACAAATGTTCATGATATTTAGAAAGTCATCCTTCATCTCACCACGAAATGATCCAATTATAAACCTAAATGTGCTCATCATTAAACTAAAACGCCTTTTAAAGTTGACCAAGGCTAACGCTTTGAGCTGAAATAAGACCTATAATTAACCTGAACACCACTTAACACCCACTCAGTCAGTCGACGGGAAAAAAAATCAGCATTTTTCTAAAACAAAAGTGACTGACTTCAGGTCAGTTGTGACACATTACAAAGTATTTCTTAAGTCAACTACGTGTCTAAAAGCCTTTCAGAGGCATTTGACTTGAGTGCTACACATTAGATCACAATGAAAAGCTCTCATATTGTAGACTCTGTAAAAACATGTTTCACTTTCTGACAGGTGGAGCAGATATTTAGTCTGATCTGAACAAGTGTGCTTTGTCCAATCTATTTTACAGTATGCTGTGATTAACTTTTTGTAACAGCAGGCCATAAACCCTTCTGATTTCAGACACTGTGAAACAACACATCAAAATACCTGACTCACTTCAAGCATCAGACTTAAGTTCGCCCTCAAGGCGAAGCTCAAACCATAGGTTGCAAAACTAAGTCCAATGTAATCATGGAGCGTAAAATTGTTAAAAGCACTTCAGTAATTATGGTTGTTTGTGTGCAAAGCAGAAGCCAAACTAGACAGAAAAAAAGTTCTTAGGTTGTTTATGTGGGAGGATTAACTTCTTTGTTTTTCTGGTTAGTTGTACCTACTGAGAAATCCTACAAGAGCAGATATTTCAGCAAAGAGGACTATCCTGCTGCATTTTTAAAATCAAAGAGAATAAACACAAAATGGATTTTGAGACACATTATCTTTTTGCTATTATTGGCATCTGTGGCTATAAGACATCAAGGACTTTGAGAAATACTTTGTGTTCTGGTTAAATCACTGACAGTATAAGGTTATGTTGATGTTACTGCTTTAAATTAGAAAAAACTTTTGACTGACTTTTTTTGCCTGATGACGGTCTGGTACCGAAACATTGCCAATAAATGTTTGTTTGCAAATAAGACAGTGTGCGGGAGTTTATCTTAAAGCTTATGATGTTACTGCTTTAAAAAAAGAAGTTGTAGTTTCAGCTGTTTCCTGTTGAGCTTCACATGCATATGATAATCAAACAATGTAGATATACCTGCCAACAGACAACAGACAATCAGCCCGTCTCAAACCAAGACAGAAAACAGATGAGGGAATGTCTACATAATCATGACACGAGTAAAACGTCAACATGGACAATGATATCCACGTTTGTGTTGGGATTGTTTTTCTGCAGACACAACATCATCATAACTAATACAGGCTGAAAACTTGTTAACCACACAAGTAAACATCTGGGAAACACTACTCACTATTAACTGAGTGTGACTCAGACCTGTGGAGTCCAAACAGACAGCTTGTCAGCTGCACGCTTACTGCAGAGCTCATCTCTATCATACTGTCATGTTTAGTTTAGACAAAAATCAGAAGGGGGTACAGGTTGTTTGACTTAAAAAAAAAAGAAAAAAAAAAGTTATTTCTTTAAATATTTATTATTTTGATTCTCTACAATAAAAAGTTGAGAAGATCCCTTATGCATCCTCTGTGGACGCAGCACCGCAGGCTGTGTGGCTGCTCAGTTCAACATGACGGCTGACATGAAAGGAAGAGGTTCAACACATACTCTGACACTTCTACGACAGACAATGTGTCCCAATAACTGTGATGGAAGCAGAGCATTGTCACTGTTTACAATCACTGTTAATATGGGAATACTTCACCATCTTCCTCTCCTTTTATTCATTTACACCTTTACACTCTCCATTGCACTATTGTCTCCTACGAGTGTTGTTTTTGTTCTTATATATATCGATACTTTTGACATGTATTGTACCCAAAGGCCTGTACATGGCAGTTTTATTAGTTTTACTTATAGTTTAGTACTATGCGTCACCGCTACTTTGTCTGAGTTGTCCTTGTTTTAAGTGTACTGTAGAATGTAAATTGTTTGTTTGTACATTGTGTAAGCTACTCTGTCCGTCTCTGCCAGTGAAGTGATCTAAACCACTTTAGATACAGACTGTGTAAAAGTTAGGTGATGACCTGCTCTGTTGCTGTCAGAGATGCAGCTCACACTTTTACTTTAACTGACTGTGCAGTGCGTCTGATGCTTCACCTTCACAGGTGACATTGACAGACACTCCAACATTATGCAATCAAAAACATGAGACATATGAAGGCTACACCGTTAGAATTTAGTGATGCACTAAACTTAATAACGAAACAACCGAAGTCTTGGCTTTGAAATCACTTTAAAGTGGTTGGGGTCAATGACACCCATATGTGATGGACGCTGGCACCGTCTATCGGCCCAGCCCTAACAGGAACCGTCGCAGTTTGCAGCTTATAATCAAAATACAAAAGGCTCAGCGATGTTGACATTTCTGTTAGGTTGTCCTCCAAGCCACATGTCACAGTAGCTCTTTGTTGTCAGGGTACGAGGAATGCTCCTCCTCAAGATTGTTATCAGGGAATATTGTCTGCCCACTTCGTTGTTTTAAGTCTTACCAAGAATTCATGACAACTAATGACAGAGCGATGACAGACGACTTCAGTTTACTGGCGGTCACATATACCACAGTGACATAACAGACTGCTATACCATCAGATGGATGAAGAATGAATGAGGGAGCCGGAAGATATAAACCGCAGGCTGTCCTTTATGTAACACATACACATTCATAACTGTAATGGCTTGTGTTGGAGTTCAAACCCTCGGGTTCTTTGTGTTTTGCATTAAAATGTCAGTTTTGGAATGATTCACTGTTATTGTTCATTAAGAACGCTTTGTTTAAAATTAAGCTGACACATGAGTGTAGAGTATTATGTAAGCATGAGTTAACAGTCATCAGTTTTTGTTCTTACTTCAGCAGGTTCTCAGCTCCGGCTCTCATCCTCATCTGTTTGATGATCTCCTGGTTCAGACCGGCTCGCTTATTCTGCAGTTTGCTTCGTCCAGTCTGGGCGAACGGGCTACAACCCTGAACAAAAAAAAAAAAAGAGATGCAAAAACACATGTCAGCAAAAGATAACTAACAGAAGATTAAAATATGGGGAGAAACTGCATCGTTAGAGGAAACATTTTGCGTACATTGTGGAAAAATGTGAACTGACTTGGGTATTGATAGTTCTTACATTTCAATGAATGCCTTGGAAACAATTGACCTTATTTTCATGGTGGCTATTTTTCAGGGTGGAAAGGAGCAGCGTGTAGTGAAGTCTGTATGAAACCTCACTGCTGGACCAGAACCTTTCCTTTGAACAAATCAATCAATGGGTTGATGAATTTACCAGGATCCCAGACAAGATTTAAAACACCTTTACGGCAACTCGATTGACGTTTATTTCCACGATGTTCAAGGCATCTGCTCATACAACTCTTCAAACATCATATTTTTGCGAGCTAACATGAACTAAGATGGAACAGTACCGTCAATGTTAGTCAATGTAGCGTCAAGTAGTCTGCTAATGAAATAATCAATTAGCTTCCATAAGCTTTAAATTTAACAACGTTAGAAGCCACATAAATACATCTAGTGAGTTTCACCTTTGGCTTATAAAACATGTTTCAGATGAGGGTTGTATCTAGAATTATTAGAGTGTCTATAGGGACAAAATAGCATGCAATTAATTTAATTTAGATTAAAAATAATGCATACATTTGGGACCTTTAATTAATCAAGATTAACACGTTGATGCTGACACCCCTAGAAATGACTCACTTTAGGGTGCTTATGACTTGTATTTTTGTTGCCTTGGTATCAAAACAAGTAGCCATTATTTAATCTTAATATAATTTTATCAATGATCTCTGTACTCGATCCAAAGACTTGCTCTCACTGTGTTCACAGCTACTGTCCTGTGTGTGGCTGCACTGTGTGTCCTCGTCCTTATCACAACCACAGCCTCACTGTGTCAACATGCCGTCATTCACAAAAGCACAGATAAACTAGCCTGAGACATTCACACTGACTGACTCACACAGCAAAGCAGAGGTGTGTCTACTGTACTTCAGATGACAACAAAAACACGATGCACAGAGACCAGTCGGCTCAGTAAAACCAGTTTGTTTCCAGCCCTCAAGTTCGGACACTTTTACACTGAAGTCATTTGTCTGACTAAGAGGTCAGCAGTTAGATCTAGCTAACTGAGACACTACAGGATATAACAACTATTGATATCGGCTCACTCTTTGGTCAAATGTTTGGAGACATACGCCAAATAAAAGCCACATCCTGCATTAGAATCCAGCAGCTTTATTACATTTCATCCCTCTCTGGCCTCTGTCCCCCCTTTGCTTCCTGTCAGCTTCTACTCTCAGCTGTATAACACTGCCAAAAAAATACCTATTGATGATACTGCTCAAAGGCATTGTCTTTTTGTTCTTTTTAAATATTTGATGTGACCTCATGGGACTGGAATTTAGTTTCCCCTGCATGTCACATCTTACTTAATTAGATCTGAGTCATGTTTTATGCTTCAATCCATGAGACACATCCGGTAAAAAGAGTTATCAAAAGGTGGGCCGAGGAATTTGACGTCATCCAGGCAACAAGGGTCACCTGAAACCAGGTATGATCTAGTTATGGAGGGCGGCAGTAGCTCAGTTTGTAGGGACTTGGGTTGGGAACCGGAGGGTCGCCGGTTCAAGTCCAAATATGGAAGTTGGTCTGGTAGCTGGAAAGGTGCCAGATTGCTGAGGAGACTTGAGTGTTCCTGTAGTCACTTCAGTGACCTGAAAGTGTAATGATTAACCATTTCTATGAATGAAAGCCTTGTTAATTTCACAATAGAGCTGATTCAAAGAAATCAGAAGGTGTGGCCTCGCTGAACATAGCAGCAGCTATTATTAGATGGAGGCTGAGGATAACTGAAGAGGGCGTGGACTTATTAAAAGTATGTTGTCACGTCATCCATTATATAAAAAGTATGAGCTATGTGTGTTGAAAAGATGAAGGGAGGGGCTTCTTGTTGATAGTTACTATAGCAGTACGTCATGTTTCCATGGTATGTGTGTAGTTTGAAATGAAACTCCTAGAAATAATTGTGATGCAGAAAAGAAACTTTACACTGATCAGTTGACTTGTGACCGCTTACCTCATGTATCATCCATAAGAAATGTAGTGTGAGTCTTTGTGGTCATTTCCATTACAGAGCTTTAATTCAGACTCATTTAAGAACTTTGTCCAATCAGGTTCTGTCCCGTCTGTCACATGATTCGAGAAATTTCAGGTAAAAGACATGAAACCAGAGATTTTACGGCTCTAAAAAAAACAGTTTTTTTATATATTTCAATGCTATAAATGTAAAATAAAGTACACAACACTTATATAAGTGATGATAGATGATGGATTAATACAACACTGCTGCTTCTAGGAAACATACAGAGAGAGATTGAGGATCTTCTTTATTGGGTAGTCTCAGACATTGTTTTACACAGTCAACTCTAGGTCAGCAGCTTTTGTCATTACGCTTGAAATAGGCGATCTTCAAGGGAACAATATGTGACATTTCTATAAGCTACTTATGTTGCTAAGTTGTAAACTTTCATTATGCCTAATGTTTTCCCACTGTGTTCAACCATAGAGAAATGTTTGATCTCATCTAAAGTACAAATATTTGGGGTTTTTTCACAAGCAGCCATGACTTCCAAGGACACAACTAGATCATGCGTCAGCAAACCATTATTTGAAATGTTCACCAGTGTTTGGATAGACTTATAATGATGTGTGCAATGTGTTCTGTTCTCGTTGCTGTCCCTGTAACGCGCACATGTACACGTGAACCAAACCAGAGTCAATACTGGTGTGGCTTTAAATGACGAAATGCTTCAACATGAGCTAGGACTTCAGAGATATCAACTCATGTTCTAATAGAGAGCCAAGATACACCTATGTGGATATATTCAAAGCTGACGACTATATATTTTTAAAGAAACACATGTTTTTGGTTTAAATGTCTGGAAGAGCTCATTAAGTGTAATCACATAATTCAGTTTTTTATGTAAGTAGATATAAATGTCTCTGATTGTATGAAATGTGCTCATCACATCATCCTGCAGACAACTGAATAGAATCCAAACAAAATCCTGCATGGAAGACTTTGTGATATTAAGAAATGTTTATTTTCATTTGTAATTACAAATTATTTTCTAAGTATCATTAAAAAAAAGTGTGGCTTACACCACTACAAACTAGGTCTTGGGATAATCTTTGGATTGGCCTGCCAACCTCAGTGGAGAAATTCCCTGCGGTGCATTTGATCTCTATGGATCTCAATTGATCAAAATTAAATAAAAAAAGAAGAAAAGCTAAGATATAAAGCTGTACTACCTTTCTGTGACTCCACTACTCACACTACTTCAATGAAAACTGTCTGTGCATCACATCAAGTGACCCATGGCAGTGAACCTTCTAGTTTTGGCTCAGCTCCTAACTTGTGTAACCCACTGAACCACTCAGGGAATTGAACCCCTTCATAAACAGTCCAGCCTTTCTCTCTGGGAGTACAAAATACTTCATTAGCACGAAACACAGAGACAGTCCTGTCCATATTCAAATTCATCCGACAGCAAATCAGTCTGCTGTTATATAACAAAGGCTTCACACACGATATGTAGAGCAACATTCCATGAGTTAGATGGTTTATGTAACTGGTGAATTAGATTGGAAACTATCCAAGAAGGGGCAACACCAACTAAGCCAGTTAACTGGATCACCTAAAAATAAACAACAAATATTCACTTGTTGAAGTGAGTGTTGAGCTGAATTCATGTGAGAGTTACGTCATTGATTTCACAAACTAAATCCAACCAAGCACCAGTGGACACTTTCATGAATCAATCTAAAAAAACAGACATCCACTTTTAGAGAAAGCTAAAAAATACAATATCTGATCGCAGCTGTACCTCTCATTTGACTTTTTTTCCTAAACAAACTGCTGAGGGACTCTAAGTGTGTCTCCAAGTCCAAGGCGCTCGTCTGGTTTGTACACCATGGGACACATGTTGTCAATTTGTGTCTGTGGTCTGGCTGCAGGACAGCCTCTGGCCAGATTCTACGTCAATGCTCTCGATGGCTGAGGAGGATGAGGAGAAGAAACATGCCTATTCCGCCTTTTGTCTTGCCATCTTTCCATCCTGCAACCATCCAGTCGGACCTCAGCCAGCTGGAGGTGAAACAGTGGAGGGCTGGGAAGGGAGCCCTGAACCACAGCAGCTCCCTGGAGCATCAGCCGAGCCCGCCGAGGCCTTGTACCGAGGCCTTGTACCGAGGCCTTGTAAATCATTAAACTCGTTTTCACCCAGGAGGAAAGTGGGGCACAGAGCATGGAAGCAAATATCATCTTGGCTCCGCTTGGTGTAAATTCGACCCAAAAACTTTCCAAATTGCAAATCTTTTAAACATGACAAAATGAGAACGCTGAACTCATTGCTTTGTGGTTTCAGTAAATGTGCATGCGTTTTCATACAGGTTTCTGCAATGAGAGTAAAAACCCCTGAGCTTTCAATGAAGGACAAAGGAAATATAGAGAGTAGGAAGCACGGAAAAGGTTAGACGAGTTACATTAATGAAGGTTATAGCTTCAGCTTGTGAATAGTTATTAGGCTCCTCAGTGCCCCTTCATGCCCTATGCCCATGCCAGACTCTGGCTCCCACTGACCTTTTTATAGACACAGGAAGTGCAGCACAAAACCTAAATCCAGACAGTGTTCAGAGGGGGATTCGGAGGGATTGTAAGGCACAAAAGCCCCGTTCAGATGCCCATCTAAACAAGCTTGTCTATAAAAACAGTCGAGTTGTGAACACTAGCACATGGTCCACAGTATGGCAGACAGGGAACTTAGTAAAATACACAAGTTTATTACCCAACTACTGTTTTTCTCATAGCCTTCATGTAGACCTGTGGTTCTCAGCTAGAGGCAGATGACAAAAAACACTTTGTTTTTGTTTTTGGGTTAAAGTCAAGGCTCTTAAAAATAGTGATGATGCATAAATGGTGAAAATTAGGGCCAGGGACGTTTATTTATAACAACTTAGCCAACTCGATCCCAAGGTTTTTACAAGCTGCAAGACGCTGATCCATCCCAGAGACGCTGTGTAAGACTCCCAGACTGAGGTCATAACTCCAAGGGATGACTTCAAATTAAAACAACTCTTCCCTAAATCGGCAGAACTGTTGATGCAACAAAAGTTATAAACATTGGCTTTTAACTTGAATTGGTGCATGCAAACTGTTTGCAGATGGGCCGATGTCTGTCAACAGGTCACACTTGGCCGATACCGATGTCCAACCAACAAATCAGTTTATTCCTGCATTATAATGTTAAACTGACAATAGACAAAAAGTAAAACAAAATACTCGTAACAGTACATCTGCTGGTCCTGACTCATTGAATGCTAATGCTAATGAGCATGATTAAATGTATTTAACTAGGTCACAAATAAAGGCAGGCATGAATCCTCTTATCTGAGGAGCGGACGAGCAGCTAAGACAACTTGTCACTTTATTTAACATTATAATCGTCCAGCTGATGCAGTTATCCAGAGCATCCAATGTGTGCAGCTAAAAGAATAGAGACCTCAATGACCAGGGTATTTTACCAGTCATTTAGTATGCATTTTTTAAGAAAACAAATGGAAACAGAGCTCTGTGGAAATACTGAACTATTTTCACAGGATTAAAAAAAAAAAAGAAGTATTAACAAACCCAGCATGCCAAAAACTTAACCAAGTGCAGAAGGCTAATCTTACCTAAATGTACCAGGGGTAGCCTATCACTGCCCATCACCATCACCCCTCTGACAACAGCAGGGAGCAGCTGATTACGTTAA
This sequence comes from Labrus bergylta, assembly GCF_963930695.1. Taxonomy (NCBI): domain Eukaryota; kingdom Metazoa; phylum Chordata; class Actinopteri; order Labriformes; family Labridae; genus Labrus; species Labrus bergylta. The sequence goes on from NC_089197.1 coordinate 32,314,660, forward strand.
TTATGGGATGTTTAGTCACTGCCCTTTCAGCCTATCCCACTATCAGTAACTGCAGGAGATACTGCTATTCTTGGAGCAACACAAACGCACACACACGAACACACAAACACACGAACACACTACCAGATGGAGATGACAGTGCTGCTGTTGTTGACACATCAGGAGCTAAAGTAGCCTAAGCTATTGATTGTATAAACACTACGTTTGTTTGTTTGTTTGTTTTTTTACAAAGAAAGGTGGGTTTTTTTAAAAATCGTCAGCTCTTCCATGACGCGCTTTTAATAAAACTTTGATTTATTTTATGGTTTACATTTAAATGTTTCCCCTGCCAGTTAATTGAGGCCACAGCTTGTGAAACACTGACATTGTTTGGCTTCATTATCCATGGAAATAACCCAACTATTGAAGCAACAGAATGAGTTCGTCATGAAGAGGGGGAAAGGATGATGAGTGTGATAGTAGATTAGTTTCTCGAGTTATTTTACGCTACATGAGCGATAATTAATTAAATAATTAAAGTCAAGCACTATACATGCCGGGACAGAAAGTAAACGTCATTATATGAGCACATTTCCAGCAGTAAATAACCCCTCTCCCTCACTGAACAGCAGGCGGATATTCAGTAGTCTCTTTCTGTTCGGAAGGTGACGTGACGAAAAGCAAACTCACCTTTTTGAAGTAGGTGTTTTCTCCTCCACTGCCTTTAATGCCGTTTGGTAAAAGAGTGTCTGTCATCCTGAAGCCTCAGGTTCTGACCGTCTCCGAGTAGAAAACAGGTGAAGTAAAGAAAGTCAAACGAAGTAATATTAATTTAAACCAGACTCCGCTGCTGTCCAACAGGTAGGTATCCCTTCTCCTCCGACTGTGTGTCTGCTCTCTGACTCCACTCAGTTCAGACCAGAGACTCAGGGAGTTTTCCAGAAACTTAAACTCCGCCCACATTAAAAAAAAAACAGGAGGGTGGTACAGTCACAAGGAAAACTGCACCTGTCATATTCAGGTGATGAAAGGCTACAGCTCATAGGACAGGTGGACAGGTGGACAGGTGGAAAGTATGCGAACTACAACAACCTAAAAGAACAACTTTGATATATTTGCTTGGTTCAAATCTGACAAGCCCTAAAATTTGGCTGTAGCCTGTAGTGCGCTAAATTCCTGGTAAATCAGTATTGTAATTATGCATTGTAAATTTCATTTCGGCCTACTAGTGTTATCAGCTTTTTGGAAAAGTTGTTAAAGCCTGATAAATAAACTTAGACCATTTTAAGTTAAAAATCATGTCTGGTTAGCCCAATGTCAATCAGTAGACGATTTAGCAAAATAGCTAATATGCTATTGTCTACCTATTGAAAATAAATAAATAATAAGCATAATAATAATATATAAAGCCTATAGAATATAATTATTTTTTTAAATGGTCCCATACAGACGCACTACAATCGGACAAACTGTTCTGTCAGTCAAAGGAACTAAATATTGGAATATTCTCCCACTCACAATAAGAGACTCACAAACATGTGCAACCTTCAAACCACACCTCAAACAGTGGATAAAAGAAAACCAAGTCTGTGACCACCTTTAACCTTTAACCTCTATTATATTCTTGTGTCACTTGTGCCTTTGTATTTGTATTTGTATTTTATTTGTAATTTGTCTTTCTCTGTTACCTGTCTAGGGACAACAGATGGAAACTAGCACTTCTGCTATAATCTGGCATTTTTACAGCTGTTCATTAATATGCACTGTCCCTAACAAATAAATAAATAAATAAATATAAATTAAAAAAAGATACAAAAAGCAGTATTCACATGACATAAATATGTTTGTACACCACAATATCCGACTATACCCATATTCTACTATCTCTGTTTGTTTCTTACGAGGAGCTGTGTGCTTGGCAGGTTTTGCTGGTTAGAAATCAGTTAAATAAGTTTTTGTTAGAGACGTTGTCATTAAATCCATGAGAGGATTAATAACAACCTTTGAGCAGGGTTGTCGCGAGGTTATGAGGGCATTTCTCGTTGCTGTAAAAAAGGTCAAATCTGTCTTTTTCTAGAACATTTCTGAATGGAAGAACTTTTATTGCCTTGCTTTGACATCTGTCTGGTTTATTGTTTTTTTTTGTTTCCATGTGACTCATTAATGTGAGACCATGTTTAAAAAGTCATTCAGATTTTCTGTATTTTTTTTTGGCGTTAACCTAATTTCAAAAAAATGGAAAGTATTAAGAAGATTTAACAGGTTTAGTGTGAGAAATAGACAAGTCTCTACTTTCATAATACCACAGCATTTGTCCGTACAAAACATTTAGGCTTATATTTGAGTAGAGAAAACTTCATTTTTCACAGTTTAGGACTGGAGATCTTATTTCAGGCTGTGACTGATATTTCACTCTATTCAAGTGTTTCACATTTCCAAAGTACTGAGCAATTGAGATGTCTCAACCCTGCACAAACCAGTAAAACTGGTTGTGTTTGTGTGACGATAAGCAAGATAGTTTCAGTGTGACACTTTTTTTGTTGTTGCAAGGAGCAAGGAAAGCAAGTTTATGTCAACATTAGTCAACACTTGTCACAGAGTGAGAACGTTATCACCGCTAAGCTCATTACAGAGGTCTTCACTTTGGTTATACAAAAAACATGGCAGAGTTTAGTGAATGCTGCAACAGCTTCTGGCACACTTTATACTATAATACCTATAATATTGACTCTTTATAAGAGCTAGAAAAGAACTTGGTAATGCCCTATTCTACATGAATATATTCAACAAATATCAAGCCATTGACAAAGAGTTTTAATAATCTCCTGCTCATGACTAAAGTAAGTTGTTTGTTGGACATGAATCATAGTCTTATGCCTTGCTAAGTATGGGCCTGATATTCAGGTCAGCCTGTTGAGGAATGCTGAATAAGGTTATAAGTTGTACCTTTAATCATAAAGTGCAAATGTGCTTATAAAATGTATGCAATTATTGATCCACAAAAGAGAGAGAATTTACTTATTGTGCAACAAAGTAGTTCTGAAACAATTGATCTGAATAAAAATGATTATTTCTGATAACTAAATGTATCATACATTTATGTGTCACACGTTGTTGATTAGTAAATCATTCTAGGAAGGTGACATTTGATGTTTGTCTCTTTCCAGCTAAGCTAAGGTGACGTTGTTGTAATGAGTTATACCGACCACTAGGTGGGGATAGAGGTTCATATGCTAAACAAGAGTGTATTATGGGACACTTAGTCCTTGGTAACCAGCATGTGAAACGTTTCTGTCTTATTATCTCTTTTCTTACTTCTCTTTTGTTACTTTCTTTTGACACATTTTTTACCTTTTTTTTACTAATGCACAATTGTTCTTTGTTTTTTAAAAGCTGGCTCACCTTGTGTGCTGTAAAAATATTATGGGCTATGGAAAAAAACACCTATTTTTATATGAAACTTTTATATGAACATTTTCAAATTTACCTTTGCTGAACACAATAAAGCGAAACTTTTACTGTTAAGTGATGAATACTTGTAATAAACTGAACATTTTATAGCCAAAATGTTACAATGTTTTGAACCAATTCTATTAAGCATGCTTCTTATCATGGCAGTAAACCAGAAGGAACAACATACCAGGGCACTGGAGCTGCCAGAACATATGTGATACTTTTAACTGTATTTGTTGTTCATGGGTCAAATGTTAGCCATGAGAAAAAGTCTCTCTTTGTTTGTCTTGGCAGAGATTTCACTGGTCTTGGCATGACAATCATTTGATCATTAAACAAATGTTTTTGCCCATAAATGTGCACAACATACAAAACAAATGTGTTTATCTTTATTAGCGCTAGCAAAAACAAAATGCTGTGTTTTTGTGTTTACCTCAAGGCTTAACCACGTTGTAGTTTTTTCAAAATCAACAACCGGCACAACAGGCTCTGAAACATGGACATATAAATGAAGGGCAGCCTTAATACTTTAAACACCTTCAGAGGAAGTGGTCGTTACTCAAACACACAATATCCATACTGCAAGAACTCAAATCTTACCAAGTGTATTTGTCTTGCATCTCATTATTATGTATTATAAGCTACATTCACCTGACATGTCCAGATCAACCTTTTAAGCAAAAATAAGGCCTGAATTGCTTGAATTTTTTTTTCATCCCTGATGGAAATTCTGGTTTACACTCTGTTATTGAGCGATATGCTTCCCACACACATAGGCCCGAATCACACACACATGCACAAACAGGACCTGCAGACGTGCATTAGTGGAGAGATGTCAGAGTGGTCAGAAAAATGATGCGCTGTATGTTTGTTGAAATGAGACCTTCCATCTCATTGAGGACATCTGAGTTCAGGAAAGTTAACAGTGCTTGCTTCACTGACGGCTAGTTTTACTTATTAGAAGAAAATCAGGCCTAATATTTTGCCTGGAATATCTTGAAATATGATGTTTATCTGCACCAAACTTTAGAAGTCCGATGAGAGATAACTACATTTCAGTTTTCAATCAGTTGATATATGCTGCTGGTGTGAGACAGTAAATGTTATCATGCAAATGTATTCTATTTATGTCAAATCTAAACTTGATACACATATTTTGGCATATTTTTTGAATATTACATTTTACCAAATAGTTAAACATTAAAAGTAAACTATTTTGTATAGTGTCAAGTATTTTTTTTGGGATCAATAAAGTATTTATCTGTCTATCTATCTATCTAAGTACAGTAAGTTAGATGTCCTGTAATGGAGGCTCTACCAGCATCAGAGATCTCCACAGAGAGAACTTCACATGTTTCCATCATAAATAACAAGCAGCCAAAATATATGACAGACACTCCCTTCAAATAAAGTGATGATAAGTTAGCAAAGGGAGGTGTGGCTATTATTTGAATGTTGCAGTCTGCATATACTTTTGTGTACAGGTGATTTCAAAACGTTTGCCGAGAGTCCTGCATCATCTGCTGCATGATAAAAATTAGTTTTACTGTTTTTTTTTGTTGTACTTTACTAGACTGATCCTTTAAGAAATAAATATAGAGCACATAGACTAACCATAAAAGCAGGGATGGAATAATGACCAACAAAATGTTCCCATTGTCACTGCATGTAATGTGAAGAGGGCAGGTCTAGTAAATGTCTGAGCTTACTTAAGCTGCTTATGTGTGTTAGCCCCGCAGGCCCCTGGCAGTCCTGGCTGTAAAACCACTTTAAAGTTTGACTTTAATCACAGAACTCTGCAGGGTGGACGAAAAACTGAGCCACAGTTTCCATTTACAGCTATTTTCCTGTGTCCTTCTACTGAATGGGCAGTTTCTTAACTTTCTACAGGATTTTAAGCCATGGGAAAAATATCTTTCTAATCAAGTGTTTAGAGTTTTTCTTTATTTAAACAGTGGAAATGAAAGATACTGAATACAGATAGCATGTCAGCCCCTTAAGAAAGCCATTGGTACCGTTAAAGCATATGGAGGTCCCTGCCTGTTAAAGAGTGCAGTGAACTGGGGGGTGCTTTGCCTTTTCCGCTCATTTCTCTTCTCTTCACAACGAGCCACAAAGCCAATTGTAAGTGAACTGCTTCCCGGCTGCTTTTCTAAAGGCAGAGGGGGCACTGTGGCGAACAACGGGCACCGGCGTTCAACCCCCGGCCCAACAGGAAGTGCTGCGGGGGTTGCTATGCAGCTTTGCACCAGAACCAGAAGAACTCTGGCTTCCCCCCCGTTAACAAATGATGTGTGGTGTGGGCAGTATGGCAAACTGTTTGAGCAGGCACTCCAGAGGCTCTGCAGTAAGAATAGATCAAGGCTGGATGAAAGAGGGACTAAGATAGAGAGTGATAGTTTGTCCTCGGCTGCAAAGTGGTGTCAGGGACATGGACTCTTACTTCCTTTATCTATTGGTGCCTTTTTCCTCTTTCCTCATTTTGTTTCCTCTCTCCATTACTCCCTCCCTACATGTTTATATCCCCTTTTCTCCTCCCACTTTCTTCCCTCAGCAGCTCTCAACCCTTCAAACACCTGCCTCCCCTTCCAGTGTTCTTTATGTTGTTGTTGTTGTTGTTGGATAGCTTGATATCATTTGTGACTTCCTTCATAGTACAGACCTATGGACCTGTAGTTAGCTGCCTCTGGTTACCTGTTGGCCTGCAGCCCCAACCAACCAGAAACCACAGAACAAAAACAGCAAACACAAAAACAACAATATGACGACACAAACAAGCCCGAGGTGAAGGCTTTGACAAGCTGGGGATAATGATTGTACATCAAAAAAATTTCAAAAGAATGTTAAATATTTGTTGAGGTATTTCAGGCTGGACCAGAATGTCAACAGACAGGCACACATTCAAATAACTAGCACTTCTAAAACATGGTGTTTTATCACTTGTGTACAAAAAGCTCTATGGATCCAGCCTCTTCTTTAGGACACTTGTTTTTTTTTCCTTTTGTTTCATACAATTTTGTAAAATACATCATGGATGCTGTGATATATTTGTTTACAGCACAACTCCTCCCCCTTAAGCTGCCACTTTATTTCTGCTGTTTTTCCCTCCATCTCCTTCTCTAATATACGTGCCCCCTTCTGCCCTCACACTGAGGCCAGTGTTGTTTTTTTAGCCTGCCTTCCCGACGCCAACAAAGTATCTCCTCTCTTTGTCGGGGGCCTCCTTTTGGAGAGGGAGGCCATCCTCCAGCTTAATTGTGCATTCGTTAGCATTCGGCAGCAGCAACTTAATGACTTAACTCCTTTAGCAGTAGAAGTGTTGGTGTGTGTGTGTGTGTGTGTGTGTGTGTGTGAGAGAGAGTTTGTTGTTCTTTTCTGTTTGAGTCTTGTGGGAAGCTCAGAAGGTAGAGTATGTTACAATCACACTTGCTCATCAAAAAGTGAAAAATGTTCATTTACTAGACACGTGGCTCTGAGGCTCAGATAATATGACTTCACATTGGTGCTTTGAAGTAAATAGTGAAGCACCGTGTACACAGTGAATTCTCATGTGTCAACGTACACTATTTGTTATACTATTTTATGTCTATGATGAATTAGTCTAAGCTAGCCATCTAGGCTAATCCTGTTACTGGATGTCACATGTTATTTTACATTAGATTAGAAGCTCATTAGAAAACAGGTGAAGGCTTTAGTTTTCACTGTATAATAATGCTTTGTCCGGTTTTACATTACAGTTTCTTTTTGCCGAATAATGGCGGTAACGGCTAATCTGTTCAGAAACTGTTAGGCACAGTAGGAAACACTGTAACAAACACTGCATTAAGAAAAAAAAGCTTTTAATTGATTGTCTCATCACAATTAGTTATAATGCAATTTTTAGGACAATATTTGAGTTAGTTCGGATGTTACACTCTACTAGTTAAGATGAAGCTTACATTGGGGCGCCAGCAGCGTAAGTGGTTAGTGCGTCAACCCATCGTTCAAATCCGACCTGTGGCTCCTTTCCGCATGTTATTCCCCACTCTTTGTACCTGAGTTCTGAGTGTATCCACTATCTAGTCCTGTTTCTAAATAAAGGCATACAAAGCCCCAAAAATAAACCTCAAGTAAAAAAGATGAACCTTAAGTCTCCGAGGTGTACGCAAATAATGAACCAGCTAAAGTTACAGACTAATTCGTTTTAACATAGAGTTTAGTTGGACTTTACACCAGCTAGGCGAAAAGGTCACAGTTGTATTAAAAATACATCAGGAACTTATGGAAATATATAATAACAACAAACATAACAATTCCTGTTTATTTATTAAAATAAATAAATAATGTAGTTTTCTATCAATTGTATAATTTTACATCACCCCAACAGTCTCTATAACACATGTTCCACTTGTCATTTATCATGCCGAATGTTCTCATCAATTATCTGAAAGTGTCATCTCTTCTGTATCGTTTTTCCATTCAGTATCATCCATATTTTCCTTATCACATACCAACTCTGTTGTGTTTTTTCTGTCTCTTCATTTAACCTTAAATTATTTTTCTGCCTTTTCACCAGCAGCACAGCTCCTGAGAGGTACAGTAAGAAGAGCAGGTCAACTGTACACTATCTAGGTAACCCAAAAGCAACTTGTTCATGGAGGACAGACTTGTGACTCTTTTCACTTCAACATACCGTGTAAATGTCAGTCCACTGGAAAATCATTACAGGAGGAAACCTTTGTACGGTAAGTTAAACCCAAACAGTTTATCGGTAGAAAAGAAGCATCACGGTATGGTAGGTGATTTGTTTGGATAACTTAACACCAGTTTACACAGAGGGATTACCTCATTAGCCAAATGTCAATAGAAACACCAGTCATGCATGCTCCTTGTTATTTTAGCTTCACCGCAAACTGTGCTCTCTCTCCAAATGACAACACAACTAAAATGATACAAAGGAAGATAAGAGATTTTGAGTTAACACTTTATTTTGAAATTTCTAAATGCTCAATTTGCATGATCCAAATTTCAGCAAAGCATACAGTTAATGAAGTGATACAAGGGCCCAACAGTAGTTGTCTTAATATTTCTTACAGTGAGTCCGCTTTTGTGTTGGTGTATGTGTGTGTCCTTCTGGAGATATTTGTGTAAATGTCAGTTTCATGCTGACAGTGTGCATACTGAAAAAGCTGGGGGGGGGGGGGGGGGGGGGGGGACACACCACAGTGGAAACAATTAATCACTCTGCGGTAACACGTCACTCTGTGTGGCACATGTCCAGTAAGTCCATTTCACTAATTGGTATGAGTGTGACGTCTTACAACCATCTCTCTGAGGGGGAGACCGCTAGGACCATTACTGGGCTGCTTACAAAGCAAATACAAAAGACAAGATGAAGAGGTGCACAGTGCACACCGCTTGTTCGTTTGTTTTGGTGGGAGGTGCTTTTGAGTTAGGCCCACTATGAAGATTGGGCATTATTTTCTTTGGTTGTCCAAACTGATATACCTTTTCTAAGTTTTCCACAGCACAAAAAAAGACAGGTACAACTGAAAACTGTAATAATAGCCCATTTGATATTACCAGTTTAAGACCAAATATTTATTGTATGCCTCTGTAATATGTCACCTTTGAGGTTAATGACAAATTGGCATAATGATAGGACCAAGTCATCACACCACTGGGCCAGCATTGAGGTGGTAACAGAGGCGTAATGGGTGCGAGAAGGGGTCACTGTAAAATGGCCAATAGATGGGCGGAACAGTGCTCTGTGTGTGTGCATGTCTATATGTGTATCTGTTTACATGCCATGCATCTCATGTTTACACATTGACTTAAAGCAAAGTGAATCCACACACTGGGACCAGGGGTGGAGCCAGGGGGTGGCCACCTCAGAAATCCGATTGGCCACCCCAAAATCCTGAACTATGATTGGTTGTTTGCCTTGACAGAGGAGGGACTTTTGTTCAAATCGGGCTGCTGGTAGCTTTCTTTGCATTTTACTGTAGCCTAAATCATTTGGTTAGTATTTTAAATAATGATTTTATAGGGTGCATTTTTTTCTGAGGGTTGTGAATGTTTACCTGGAAAAAAAATCTTTTAAATATTGGTTTTGTTCCATTTGTTCCATATTCAAATATTTCTATTTTACTGTATATATGTGTATTAGCAATTTGAGTGTTATTGCATGGCCTTGCGGAACAGTCTTTACATTTCACTGCACATCTGTATGAGCATGTGACAAATAAAAATCTTGAATCTTGAATTTCTTTTTTCTGTCACGTTTTTTCATGGGGAGTTGGCGGTCAGTGCTTAGGCCAGTTGAGAATCACTGCTCTAATGTTGCACCTCTATTGTGGAGATAGAAAGTGTAAATAAATGTTTTTCATTCGTGTGAATCGGTCTTAACACTTTCAACCTTTTTTGCTCAATAGAATAAGCTGAGTTTTTCTTCCTCTAGTGCTGCATCTACTAAAAGCAGCCACAGCTTCAGCCCCGCTCATATGCAAATGTTTTGCCTCGTAATCTAGCATTCATAAAGTGGGTTGACAACCCACCCATCCAAAACCCTGACATGAATCCGCAGGAACAAAATCCTCTGCAGTAATATTTAAAAGGCAGTTATTTTGGAAACACAGCCACTTTGCAATACAAGTGAAGGGGGAGACTACAATACAAGCTGTATTGCCTGTAATTTTTGTCTTAAACACGTCCATGACAAATGTCAGAACTGCCACTGATTCGGCTCTGAAAGCTAAATCTCTTACTTGGATTGATGGAGAATGGTTTGAAATTGGCAAACAATCCTTGTGACAGCGCTTTAAACAAAGTGTGGGAGGAGCAGTAGACTGTCCAGTGTAATTGAGATGAGACAGTTTGCTCTATAGAAGATTTCCTGTTTTATGTCACCAGCGGCCCTTTGTGGCCCAATACAAAGGATGTATTTGTGCGCTGAATTTGGCGTAGCCTTTGACATGGGACAGCCTTCAACGCGCCACTGTGATGTAGTAGGTCTGTAATTTGCTGTTTGGATAGAGTGGATCGATCTTAGTCTGCCGAGCTAACGTAAACTGCAGTTGGGTGTCTGGTGTTTGCAGCACTGGGCTCTCTGAAAAATAGTTAAGTAGTAAAGAATTATTTAGCTAGGTGCCTCGTGAGATCAGAAAAACTAATCGGCGGTAGACAAAGTTTTCCTTCCAGCACATAGACTACAACTCACCACTATATACCTGTTGTTTAACTCAAGCAGGAAAAATGTTGGTATTTCAAAAACAGAACGCTCACGCCTGTTGTTGTTCATGAGCCTGCGTGTTTAGGGCACAACGTTCTTTTTTCTCAGGATGCTACAGTGCTGACCTGAGTGTAACCTCACCTGCTGAATCAATGTTAATACACCTTAGCCTTAAGTAGTCATCGCCGATTTCATGTAAGTAATGAGTAACAAGTGCTTTTAAATGTCCTTAATTCTAACGGTGTTGTTGAATTTGAGTAAATAACTAGAGAACACATTAATCCTCCCAACACTGCCGATTAAAAAAAAAAAGATTTAAAAAAAACATCCTTAATAATTTATTTTCAGCTGAGCATTGGGAAGTCAGTTTGTTTCTGTAGAGCAGTAGAGCAGTGCTTCCCAAAGTGTGGGCCTTGTGGGTACTGCAGGTGGTCCTCCACCAAGTATAAAAAATACAATAAATATCACAATAATGATGATTAACCATGAGTCAACCCTTTCAGTGATTAGTAAGGCCTGTCATGACTATTCATGGACATAATGTTTAGTAAACTTTTGTGTCTATCTTCCCATAATATCATTTTGTCATGTCCAATAATTTACCCTAAATTGATAGCTGTAGTCATAACTTATTATTATCATTATTATATAACGGGACCCGGAGTAATTTTGTATTTTCAAATTGGGCCGCAGCATTCAACTTTCTATTAACTTAGTACCAGATAGATTGATGGACCCATTAACGCAGGTTCTCACAGGGCACAGTAAGATAAAAAGGCAGAATTAATTTTTACAGCCCACATTGGTACAGAGGGGATCAAAGTCAACGGAGCAAAGAAATCCAAAAGGGGGAGGCAAAAGTAAAAAAAAAGGCAAGCTAAGGTCAAACACTAAAAAAACTCATGAGAAAGAATAGCTGGAACGAGGGAACACACAATGAACTGGCAACATGAGGGAGGACACGCAGACAATCAGGAGTTTACAAGACGCAGGTGAGTTCAATCGCGGTGGGGGACCACAAGGAGGGCAAACATGAGGAGAAGGATCTGAAGGACAGAGACAAAGGGTAAGTACAAAACAAAATAGGAAATGACAATAATACAAAAATAAATGGACAAATAAACAAAACATTAGCTACATAACCTGACCGACCATGTCACAATGCGAAAGTGACCTGAATCTGATGACCCAGATCAGATTCCTTTTTTGAGGGTGTTAACAGCACAAGTTTTTTATATTTTTTTGGGGGGGCTTTTATGTCTTTATTTTCAAGACAGGACAGTGGATAGAGTCAGAAATCATGGAGAGTGAAGAATAACATGCAGAATAGGGGCCATAGGTAATTTCCCTATTACCCCCTATTACCTCCCTATTACTTGGAGGACTATAGACTCTGGGGTGCTCGCACTAACCACTAGGCTACCGGCGCCCAAAGTTTAGGTCACATTCATATTTTGAATTGCCACAGGAGTCTGACACAGGCCACATTTAAATGTGTACAGCCAGACAAAAAAAATCACATTTGAACAAGACCTCTGAAGCATTATGGTGAACACAGCATTAATAATAATACATTTATTTGTATAGCGCTTTTTAAAAACAAGGTTTTACAAAGTGCTTTGACAATGCAGAAGAAAACATAACACATACGAACACAAATCACAACAGAAAATCATGACAACAACGCAACCCACAGAAGAGACACCCAACCACTAACTAACAAAACCCCGACAGAAAATAACCTGACAAAAACCTGACCAACATCAGAACCCAAACATCAGAATTCAAGCAACAATAACTCAAAATAACTCAGGCAACACAGGATCCCGGCAACTTAGGTTGAGACCAAGAAGACTGAGGAAGTAAGAAGAGTGATTAAGAAGGAAGCAATAAGAAGTAAGAGTATCAAGAATTGATAAAAACAAAATGTGGCTAGAAGCTAGAGTTAGTTTGAAGTTTTAATCTGGAATTTGAATGTGAGTTTGTGATCCACCCAAATACCAAGATATTGATATATGGAAACTAGAATTGTTGAAAATGATGGTAGTGGATTTTTTTTTTTTTTAAATCAATTTGAAACCTTCTTGATTAATCCTATGCAGGAAATTACAGCGTCACAGCTGCAATCACAGTCAAGACACCACACAAAAAACTCAAATACCATTAAGGCACATAAAAACAAGACATCAAAAATACTAAGATCAGTTTTTAAAAACTAGACTAAAATGAGTGAGATCCAAGACACATAGGGTAGAAATTAACATGGGGTGACCATATTTTCAAACCTCATAAATTGGGACTCTTTAAATTTTACCTTAAACCTACATGTATCAATCCACAGATTGGTGACCTGCACTGGTCGTAGGCAAGGCGTCCTCCTGAGCAGCCACACAGTTGGTTGTCACCAGGTTTTGCCTCAGTGAAGCAGGTCGTAACAGTTCTACTTTCAGCCCGTACCCAAGGTTTGTGTTTACCTGGTGATGTCAGCATTTCCAAAGTGGGTGACTGAAATGGACAATTGCAGTGTTGAGAAAAGCAGCATATTCATTGGCTGGTACTTTTGGAAGGAAGTTGTAACTCTCCTGGAGCTCTTTGGAAAACACTGACTTCCTTTTCAGTATGACGGCTAGTCTACCTGGCGTGACGTTACGCTGCAGGTCTTGTTAATATAATTAGCTGGGCTATCTATGCAACTGCCGTGTCCCCAAGATTGATTGACACATGTACAGACAAATCAGTATTGTTCTGCCTGTCTGGGTCGATCTACTCTATTGAACTCTATTGTGCATGGAGCAGGCTCAGTTGAAAATAGACACATTTGAAACAAAGCAGACCGTAGTGGCGCTGCTTGCATGCCCAGGAGACATACAGAGCATGCTGTAAAACGCATACATTGACTAAAGAGGGAGCAAACAGCGCCATAGTGTGTGGCGCACACCGACTGTGTAAATTGGGGATTAGACTGCCAGGGGAATTGGAACCTTAAGCCGTCTCTCTCTCACTCTCTCTTGTGCATTCACATCGTATCACTGCATGTCACTTTCTGTAATTTTTCACTTACCATTGAAGTAACCACATGTCTTCCTGGGAGTTCATGACCTCCTTTGTCTCGTATAGGAGCCTCTCTGGCTTGTTGGCGTGAACGGCCTGCTGCTTTGAACAACCCCTCATTGCTTTGTTTCTCTCTTATTAGAGATGGGCACAAGTCTTTGAGTGCAAGTCCAAGGCAAGTCTCAAGTCTAATTCTGTGCAGCCGCAAGTCCAAGTCATATCTCTTTTTGGTTTTAATAAACAATAATAATAAAAATATATGTTCATATCTCCCTATGAATATAGATTGAGAGGGGATGGAGGTGGTTAATATGGGGGTTATCCCGTAATGCTCTCTTGTAAAGCGTCTCAAGGTAACGCTTGCCATTAATTGGCTATACAAATAATGATTGATTGATGGTTAATACAATGGATATAGACTCACATTACTCAGCGTAACAGGAAAATACTGCTCCCGTTATAAGGTTATCCATAATAACTGTAAAAGTTTGAGTCCAACTGTACTATAATCACTCTGTGTCCCAACTACTGACAGTTTGTGATCTACTGTATATGAACAAATCCCTCTAGCCTCTCAAATGCACTAAGCCAGTAACATGAAGGTTATGTGGTCAATAATAAACCTGTACTCTAAACCTGCCTATAACCGCCATTTATAATTAATGTGTTATTTCTCACTGTCACTGTTAAACATTTACTGACTTAAGTTAGATTTTTGCATTTCAGCTTCCATTAGTTTATCATTATTATCAGCATTAGCTCCCTTGTCTTGTTTTTTTTTGGTTAAAACCAAAATTCTGCAATAACTTTTGGACTTTTGAACATGAACAGGTAGCGCAGGTACCAGATATTACCTCAAGTTAATATTTGTTTTTGCTCTGGCAGATAAGCAACGTCTCCCTCAAAATCTGACATATTTTCATTGGGGCCTTTACAGCTTAACCAACTCAAGATAAGAAATGAGTTTTGGTTTAAATGCCCCTGTAGTGGCTATTTGTCCAAAAAACAACAAAAGAATCTAAATAAACTCATATCAAAAATAATCAAATGACCACTGATGCACCATGGGGATGTGATGTATGCAGGCAAAAGAAATCCAATGTCCATGCAAGAGCTGTGGTTTTTTGCTGGTTTATTTGAGGAAAACAAACAAAAGAACAAAGAAAATCGTGGCTCCTGCTGCCTCCCTTGCTCTGGTAAAAAACAATAGGCCCACCCAGGTGCATGCTGGTCCTCTACCTGCCTCTTACTTAAATAATCTCCGGTGCCCACAGTATTACCCAAATACCTAACAAAATTACTAATACAAAACTAAATTTACTAAACAAATAGCTAGCAAAATAAAACGTTACCCAAAATCTTTTCTAAATAAAGAAAACATGTAGAATAATTAAATAAACAACAACACCCAAATATTAGTAAACTAAATACAAAAACTAATTCTAACCACAATTAAATAGCTCCAACAGCCCCGTTGATATTACAGGTTGCAGTCGAGGGAAGGACCTGGTCACAAATGGTACCAAGAGAAGAATGATGCAATACAATGAGTCAGTGTGCATTTGGGATGCTTACAGGCAGGTTTTGGCAGGTAAGCAGGGAGGCAAACCGGTAACAGGAAACAGGCAGGAAGGTATGCAGGCAGGAAATTACAGTACAAAGAAACTCCAAAATGAAAAAAACACAAAGCAGTCTGAAAGGACGCATGTGGCAAGGAGTACCTACTGGCTGTGAAACAAAGAAAATAGTCCTGAATATACAATATATGGAGTGAGGCTGTTGAGTGAAGTGGAGACAGGTGAGCAGGTGGGAGGGGGCGATAACTATACAGCTGATTTATAACAAGGAACAGGTGTTTGGGTGGGGGAAAGGAGGGAACGTTCGAGGGCATCTGGGAGAGAGGTAGGTAATTGCAGCAGGACCAGGGTAGGGAAGTACATGGAGAATGAGGAAGAACAGGGGAACCTATTTTAGGCATTTCTGTTGACATCAAAGATTTTTGATGCTGATCTGGAATGTTCTGTCCACTTTCATATCAGTACAAAAGCTTGAATTTCTGTTTTGATAGGGAAATGTTATTAATTTTATAAATAAGAATGCTATTTCTCAGCTGCAGAGTTGTCTAGTAATGCATCTTTAACAGGTTGTGTACAATATGGACTCAATCGTAACACACAGTAGAGCAGGGCTCAGTCATAATGACTTTTTAAACTTCAGCAGGTACAGAAATTAACAGTTTAAAGATAAACTCTCTCAAGTTTAATGTCCGGGTTCGACACTGTTACTGTCCCATGCATCAGCACACAGAAGGGGGGACGTGCAAGGGGCAAGCAGGAGGTGCCAGGTAATAATCCATATAATCACAGTCTAAAGTGTGCAAGGGGAAAGGAGGACAATACCAGGTAAAGTGTCGTGGAGCAAGGAAGTAAATGTCCACAGGCTGCATGCACAGTGAACAATGTAACAATGCAATGAATCTTTGAGCCACAGGGATCAGGTAATGAGGAAAACTCACTCTGAGTCTGAGGTGTTGTTGCTGGGAAACCCCAAGCGGGTCACAGAGGCAGACAGAAATCAGGGTCACAGAGGCAGAACTTGTAGTCAGGGACAGAAGGCTGAGGTGATTTCTGGGGATAACAACAATGCAGGCAGGTCAGAGGCTGGTAGGGTCAGGTCCAAGAATCAGTCCAAGAGTGAGTGCTGGGAAGTCTTGCATGAGATAAAAAAAAGAATGATCTGGCAGTAAGTGATTGAACCTGAGATACAACTGTGACAGCATCTGGGGCCTTGAAATCTGGTTGGCTACACCTGCGGCCACCCCAAAATCTCTAACTATGATTGGTTGTTTGACTCTTCAGAGGCAAGACTAAAATCAACAATTTGGGCTGTGTTGCAAAAGGCTGGTAGAACTTTCCTTTGTATTATAAAGTAATACATTTTGTTAAAACTTCTGTGACTTTGAATAAACATCTTTTCCTGTAAGAACATCGAGTCCTGTAAGAGTATGCATTGAATATGTATTTGTTCCATTCTGTTTGCTTAAGAAGTCTTTAGGCCTACTCGGCAAAGTAGATGCACGTGTAAAAAAACTTTATGCCTCACCTTCATAACCCAGTGCCCAAGTTGGGCAAGCTGCAGCCTGTTTAAAAAAAATCCTGCAGTTTGTTGAGTGTCCACATGGCTGAAGAGAAGCCCTTCGAAGTCACATACACACCCATTCAAAAATACCTGTATTTACAGAAGAAATAAACATGTTCAAAATACAAAAGTGGTCTTATTTGGTAGACACAATGCAGGTGGACAAAAACACACATGGCACACACACTACACATCAACCCTGGACACAAAATCGGAGAGAAACGCTCATATTTTGGCAGAGCCGTCTTTTCAGTTTAACAAAGGCAACATTGTTAGGGGCGGCTGTGGCTCAGTTGGTAGAGTCGTCGTCTCTCAACCAGAAGGTCAAGGGTTTGATCCCCAGCTCTTGCAGATACAGGTCTGCTGTGCCCTTGGGCAAGACACCTAAACCCAGATGGCTCCCAGTGGTTCATTGGCAGTGTATGAATGCATATGAATGGGATTAGCTACTTCTGATGGTCTCACTACATCACAACCACTGCCATCAGTGTGTGAATGGGTAGGTGTGACATGTGGTGTGACAGTGCTTTGAGTAGTCAGAAGACTAGAAAAGCACTATATAAGCTCAAGTCCATTTACCATTTTGTTAAAATTTTCCATTACATTACATAATTTATGCCAGTTAGAAGCATCTTCACATAAACAGCTGGATCTGAGGTGAGCCTTAATCATCCTCACAAACCGCTGCACTGTGGCCGCTTGCAGTCAGATCGACCTAATAACGCACAACTTGTGTCCTTCATTAAATCAAAACAAAAGAGTTATTAAAAAATAAATTCAGATCCCTACTGTGTGCATATAATACATTAAAGAACAAAACCATTTTGTGCACCAGGCTGTAATCATGTCAATTTCTGATTTAAAAACAGACATATTATTATGGGTCATGTGTGGGACTTCAGGGACTTTTTGCTGCAGCCTCAAGAGGACACCAGAGGAACTGCAGTGTTTTGCATTGGCTTCATTTTTCAACACTGGAGGTTGCCGCTTGATGTAAGTATTATCAGTACTCCATTAAGATAAAGCCCAGCCTCACTGATCTCTCTGTAGCCTATTCTTGGACCTGTTTTAAATTCCATTATATAAATATATGATAATATTAGTTTCCATATGTATCCCGCAGCTTGACACTGACAATTTTTCTGAATTAGTGTATATTCTTAGTCATTTTGTTTAAAAATACAATAAATCAACAAAATGTTCTTGTACACTTATTTAAGCCTAGAACAAAGAAAATGTACGCATTCAAAATGATTTTAATTGTATTTACATATATTTATTTATTTAAAAGTCAACAAACAGGTGTATAGTAATAACAGGAAATACTTGAAGGTGTTTTCTCTAGAGGGAAACAGGACACAGTCGACCCTCCCCCACTTAACAATGAAGAGCAGAGGCTCAAATTACAGCAGAGCAGAGCGAAAACACACTCACCTGAAACCTGTCCAGGCATTCATTTACAACAAATATATATATATAAAAAATGTTTTTGTATAAGGCAAAGTTGAGTATATTTTGCAGATCAGAAAATACTTAAAAACACAAAGCTAGAAAATAATTGATTTGCATAAATCAAATTCAAATATGAATTAATATCTTTTAACTGAAGAGTAGCCTATATGTGAACCTTGATATTTTATTTATTTGTTGTTTTATAAATTATCATACCCTGCAATTTATATTTCCAGTGAGCTACAGTGAAGTTGATGGGAATATTTTATCAACTCTATATTTTTATTTTGTATTAATATAACCTACTGTAATAAAGTGGTGGATTCTGAGAATACGAACAAATAAAATCAAAAACAAAAAAGTCAAATGAAAAACATAAAGGTTCGATAGTAAAACTACAGGTAAAGAAGATACGTTCCTCTCTGTTTACTTGACAAGATAGGTCACACCTGCCTTACATCAAGGTGGTGGTATTAGTGGTTTTGCCGTGCGCATGCGCAGTCCTCCTCTCATCAGTACTACACTAAGGGCTTCCCGGGTAGCGGAGCATGGTTCAGTCTACAGTAGTATCTGGACCGGACCGAGGCGGGCAGGAAGCACACTGACGAGGCGGAGGCGATGGAGGACAAAGAGGAGAAGAAGAAAGATAAAAAAAACTCCTCCAAGGGCGATGGAGTCACTCTGAAGAAAGAAATTGGACTTTTAAGCGCTTGTGCTATTATCATTGGTGAGTGTTGTGACAGCGTTCTGATCTGGTATGGTCGTTCCGGTGATTGCAGCTAAAAGGAAAAGTGAGCCGGCTATAGCTGAAAAACAAAAAAAAAACTATTGTAACATGACGAATGCTGCTGTTGCTTTGTTATTTAAGTTAGGCTACAAGTGGACACACAATAGGAGTCAGACACATTAAGGTTCTGGTTTTGTTCGGGTCCTGTGGACACTGTATGGACATTGTAGTGAGACTAATTGAACAAAAGTGGTTTTAGAGTCTATTGTATGCACAGAGGGAGATTCCCCTGTCCTGCACTGCTGGGTCCATCTGATGTCTGGGTCCGGGTCCTGGTTGCTGGTTTTGTGTGGAAACTGTTGCATCAGTCGGGATGATCTGAATATGGACATGCCTACGTGGCTTGAGGTTGAACTTGAAAGGCATGCAGACAAAGCCAGCCTCCCCCCCCCCCATGTGCTTCTGTGAGATAATTGAGCAATATCACTAAACCACGGACAGGGTTTGGGGTTTCAAAGCAGGGCATCATGGCTGTCACTTCATCTTGACATTGCTGTAAGTCAAGTCGTGCTGCATGAGAGATGATCTTACGTGTATAATACTACAGCCATAGAGTGGAGATGATTATAATAGAGGAAGCTGCGCGGTTGCACATGGTTTCCTGTCAAAACTATGACGTCTGTAACTGTATTAATGCGTGGAAATCCGCTCATCTGCAACAGTGAACTCAACAGGTTGTACAGTATGTACTATTACAATCTGACAGTAATACAGAGGGTTTCCCCCCCTCATGCAGAAGCAGCTGATAACCTGCTGCTGGACTCAGATCAAGTCTTTATATATTTCTGGAGGTATGAGGAGGACATGAAGTTGTGAAGTTATTCTTGACTTTGTATTGCAGACTCTCTCACAATATGGGCTGATATCATGCCTAGTTATGAGTGGTAGGAAACACAGGGTAACGCACCATAAGATGCCTGATACATAATATATTCAATATATATAATTGAATAGTTTTATATATTGCAAGGCAAGCACATAAAATACAGCTCGATATCTGTTGAACTTCAAATTTCCTAATGAGATGTGGATTCTGTTTTATGCGTTTTGACTTATTCATCGTAAAACTCCTTGTGAGGAGATTTAACTGGTTTTTAAAACTGACTGAAATGAATACTGATGCCTCTGTATAAACAGCAAACTGAACCTTAAGAGAAAAAGATAGACCCTGTCTGTAGTCATTTATAATGCCTGTATCTGCCTGCAGGGGGTTGGTGTTAGAAGAAGTGAAATGCCATGCAGATTTGAAGTACCTTTCTTACATTTTCCACCGAAAAAGATTCAAAGACACAAAGATCGATACACACCTGAATTAACTCACAGCGGCTTCAACTTTCAATGCAATAAAAATACAGCCCTAAAATTGTATGAAGGGGGAAAAACTGATACTATAGTTTTCTAACATTACATGATAATTTACCTAAAATCAGCTGCCCTAAAACTGTAGTTCTAGTTGTTGTTTTGGATAAAAAGAAACTTGTTTTTTTAGGAGGGGGCTTATAAATGAAGATGTGTTGTCGTGAATTGAAGTGCTTGTTGTTATGAGATGCTTTAAAAAAAAAGTTTTTTGGGGGGCTTTTTGCCTTTAATTTTGTAGGACAGTTGATAGAGTAGGAAACCAAGGAGAGCGAGTGGGGAATGACATGTGGGAAAAGAGCCACAGGCCGGACTCAAACCCAGACCCCTGCCTGGTGGACTATATCCTCCGTACATGAGGTGTGACCTAACCGCTAGGCCCAGTCATCAGACACTTTTAAGGCTGTGACACTTCAGATACCGGCTTTGGTTAGTGAATGACTCCAGTCCTCAGACTGACTTTAATTAGACGCCTTCAGTGCCAGAGAAAACATGCAGTACTGCCACGACTTCCACATGTCCCAAGTGTATCATCTCTATCGACGTAATCTCTAAATGATAAGGTCCTTAACCACAAGTAGGAGGACCCCTCCAAGTACAGGATGGTGAAATGTACCAAGATGCCTGTGAGCTGAAGACAGATGTGGGACATTATAGTCTGCTGAAATGTGGTTTCCACTGTACTTTCAAACCATTTTGAGTACACTCTGTGCCTGCAGCTCACAGACGCCCATTTGAATTTAGGCATGCTGATAATTGTTAAATATGAATTTCATTTTTCAAACACTTCTTACAGAGCAGTTTCCAGGTGACTTTTAAATCAGGGCAAATGACAAAATAACTTTACATGAGATTTTAACAGAGAGTGGAGTAATCTGTTATTACCTTTAAAAGATTATCTACATAACCACGGCCGTGTCTGTTGTAAAGGTATCAACATACCATTATTTTCTCACCAGTTTTGATTCCAATCCACTTGAGATCTCAGGTGTACCCTCTGACACCAAAGCCTAAAGACATTTTATATTCAAACAGAAATAGACTGTAAGGTTGTCAACATTTTCAATATTTTTCGATAGCAGCTTAGCTTTAAAAACAAACAAACAGATTCGAACTGCCTCTACGGAAAGCCAGAGAGAGCACTGTCCGAATAGAAACTTTACCAATGTATTTGTACAATTTAGAAGGAGTTTGATGGCAATTTTTGGAAATACATAACAAGAAATTACTCAAAATTAGGTGCCAAGGATTTCTGTTTTTATTGCAAAATTATTGAAACAAGTCATTTTATTTTTATTTTATCGTATCTAAGGTTAAAAATACAGAATTCTGACAACCTTTGTGGTCTCTACAGAAGAGATGGCTATCATTGTTTTAAGGCCTGGCTCAGGACTTAACCTAAACCTTAATCTAAAAACAAGCTGTGCATCAAGAAACAAGCTAAGCTAACGTTATACAAGCTGTAGGAGAAACTGATTTGAAACTTGATAGTAGGGATGCAACAATTTTCAATATGATATTGAATTGTTCGGTACGTCATCCACGGTTCATTAAGCTAGTTGTGTACACCTTTCTCTCTGAATTTACTCCGTTTTGTGTGTGCCTGTCAGTCCATGCGCTGGAATGCGAAAACCCGTTAAGTTAACCCATGTGAGTTAATATCACCTAAACTGGGGGAAGCTGACAACACTAGTATCAGATTACACACATTACTTTTACATGGCGAGTGGCGAGGAGAGGCTGCAGTGTGAGGAAGCAGTATCGTCTTTCAAGTCGATGCTGTGGAGACATTTCAGTCTCTGTGTTGAGTTGAGTGAATGACTAAGAGAAGACGGTCAACGAAAAAATGACAAACAAACTTTGTTTTAAGCTAGTCGCTAACTCAACTGGAAACACTTGCAGAGGTTGGCTAAGTATACAACAACAGACTACAGCCGGCTGTATCTGTACGTGGAGCTACTGACACCAGCTCATCCCTGCACGAGAGCACACAGAGTGAGAGTTTATAGAAAAGATGAAGCAATGAAATATCAACGCTCTGAAAGTGAAATGCTGCGGAAAAAAATCTAAATATACAGTATATATTTTAAAAGAGTGAAAAGTCCTCCTTTTTGTACAGCGGGTCTGCATGGCACTACTTAAACGCTGCCTTCTTTTCACTGAGACGACACACCATACACCAGGACTGTGTATTCTGGAAAGTTGTTTTACTTAAAAGTAAAATAAAGAAATAGTTTTGGAATAAGAAAATAGCTTCTTCTTTTTTTTTAACCCCTTGCTGTTCCTGTGAAATTAACATAAAAGAATAGAATACAAAAAAAACAGTCCAATGTCAGAATCAAACCAAACCAAAAACTGAAAAAAAAACATGTGGTATGTATTGAACCCTGGGCTGACTGTATCATTGCATCCGAACGTGATACTGCTTTAAAGGTCCCATATTCTTCTTTTTCTGGTTTTATATGCGCTTTCCAAGTGTCCTGTTCATGTTTAGGCACATCTATGTGCAAAAATTCAAAGTCTGCGGAAACACGGCTTCTCCTACGTCCTCCTGTTAGCTGTAGCATTAGCTGCATGTAACACTCGGTTATAGCCCCCCCTCGAAAATAGATTGCCAGTGTGACGTCTTGTCAGTGTGAGATCACTGATCTAAGCCCATTGGCTCGTTGTGGCAAGCCCTGCAGCTCATGTTGCACGCCCACGATATGCCGTAGGCTGCGGTAGCACAGTAGTGCGAAGGTGCTAATGTTTTTGCTCCCCAGCCCTCAGAGCCAGAGTGGCTGAGCGACTGACCAATTACGGCAGAGCCGACAGGGCGACCAATCAGATCAGACTTGGCACACGTGGGGACTCTGAACGTGGGCACTTCAGAGCCTTAGAGAGAGAGTCAGAAGCGAGCCGGTGCATGGAGCGGCAGTTCATGAAAACAGACACTTTTTTAAAACTTTAGCTATTGTGAACATACTTTAGTAGGTACATAGATTAAATATATGAACCCCAAAAAAGGCAGAATATGACCTCTTTAAAATATATATATATATATATATATATGTCTCATAACTTGACAAAAAAGAAGCCGTGTGTGATTTGAAAACTCTGATTACTGTGTTTTGCTAGCTTTGCTAATGTTATTCTCGGCTAGCTGCCAAAAAATAAACATTTGCTGCGCAAGCTGCTATTTTAGAGAAAGAAAGAAATGTTTTTGGAGGGTTCAATAGATTCAGATATTAGATGTTGAATTAACTTATACTTGATTAAATACAGTATTGGAGGTATATTTCATCACTGTTATCGCTATGGGAACAGTTCTATTTTATTCAGCTTTCACTGAGTGTTACATTGCCCTAGTTATTACTCATTCTCTGGCTGGCCCATTTAACTCTTTTTCTTTTTTGACAAGCAGTAGCTGTACAAATCTCTTGCTAAGCTCCCAACGAAACCCCTCCAGGTTGGATTAAAATTTAAAATATAACAGAGAGCTTCAAGGGTTAGCTTAATTTAATACTGCATGTGTGAAATGAGTTCTCAAGTCACTCAGATTAACACAACAGTTCAAGTGTTTTCTGCAAAGCACAGATGGAGTGAAGCCTTTTCAGCTAGCACACACACACACACACACTCAAGATGAGTCATGCTGATACCCACCAGATACAGCCTACTCATATATCCAACACCTAACTCTAGGAAAGGTTTACTATCAGAGTTGTCAGCACACACGGCTGCTGCTTTACTCTGTAACTTCTACTGTCAAATGCCAGACAAGATGGTCTCTTACAAACGTGAATATTCTTATATCCCATGAATCACAAATGGTTTATTCCCACACAACCAGCCTCACGTCAACTCCAACAACCACCTGTTGACTGTCTCCCCTCAGGGATAAGGACTGTTATTCAAACTAGCTGCTTCGTGTAAGCTAACTGGTTGGGACAGGTTGAGATGCAGTTACTCTTCTCCCTGATTTGAATAAAATTGGCTGTACTGAGAAGTGCTTTGGAGAAATGTTCCCAGTTGCATTGCGGGGAGGCAGAGAGGGTCAGTAGGAGTCTGATTCAGCTGCGATGCCGAACTTCATGATGTAACAAACACAACATTAGCCGATTATGCAACGGCGCTGCATCTCACCACGGCCTACACAATCGCATCTGACAGTGATAGATGCACTGTTCGGACCACCCCTCCTCTGTCTCTGCATCATTAGAGAGAGCTGCTTTAATGGGGCACGCTGTGGTGGTGTGGTTAAAAGTTTTATAGTGGACAGGGTCACATTTTTTGTGAGGGTTCTTTTCGTCCCCAAGCTCTCCAAAAATAAGTAAAACATTGACACCAGCGAAAGGCACGTTTTGCTTGGACAGCTGCTGTTTGTTTTTTAAAGTTGAATATTTTTTACGTTTTCCCTTCTTGTGGTGGTGATGTGAATACCAGGCTGAATTTGAGCTCATGACATGGTTTATGTAAGAATGTGACTTACCTCACAGAGCCACAAAAGGGAACCTGGTTATCCATGTTTGTGGGACAGCTGAGCCAGGGTCTCACTGAGCTATGTTCAAACAGATAGGCCTGTGAAAAATGTCATTAGATGTGCACTTGCAGGCCTGGGATAGGTGTTTGTTCTCTTTATAAAAGTTTGATATTGTGTATGTCATTTAAAATCACAAAATCTTTGTACCTTGTGATTCTTTAAAATGATCAGATATGATACAGCTAGAGAACGCCACGTCTCTTCTCTCTCTTTTTTTTTTAAAACTTGTAAACTTCAACCAGACAGCTGCCAGAATTGGACTTGACAGAAAAACAGAAACATGTTCAACAGAACTGTAAAATCCTGAAGCGGCATCATTTGCCTTGATTCAAAGTGAGACTCGGTATGCACACATATTTGGTTATTGCCCTTACTCTGCAGAAGACTTATCTATTTTACATTGCTTATGAAAATAAATTCCGGTATTTACCATACTACATGTATATTCCAGATTAAATCCAATTCATACTCATATTCTGATTATTAAGTGCTTAGTTGTTGGTTTGTTTGACAGTGCATTTGGTAGTAAGTAAACCACGGTGGAAAACCTATTCAAGACCCACAGAAGTGGACATGTGGCGTTGTATACCAAAATAATTCTAATAAAACCTGAATAAAATAATCAATGTTTTAAGCAAAAATGCTACATTTATAATACAGCCTTATAGGTGATGAGGTATTCTGTTTGCATGCTGTTAGATGCTGTCAACTTCCATATATTGTCATACTAGAAATGATAGTGGAAAAAATGATACTGGAGTTTAAAGAATACACAGGCTTGACTATTCAATTAGTCAAATTGAATCTTAGGATTGTTGAATGGGCGGGCTGTGCGATCAATCCCAAGTCAATCGTTATTGTAATATGCAAGAAATAAGAAAAATTATGATGTAAATAAGTTTAGCTATATTTTCTCACTCTGCATGAATACATGTCACCTGTCGGATGGAGGACTGAGTATAAAGTCCATGTGGAATTTATCAAAGATCAACCATGAAAAAGCTCAAATGCATGTTTTCTTTGCAGAAGTTGATCAGAACATTACATAGCCGGGCTTTCCTTCTTAACACTGTTCATCAGGTGCCATCTCTGCACCCTGCCATACACACGACCAGACGAGCTAACCTCAGACCAAGTGGTCCAGCTATCACAAATAAGCCTGGTAAAGGTTGACAGACGCCTCAGCTTTGGAGGTTTGTTAAAATCAGAATTAAACCTAAAAAACAGACTGTTCACTTGTATACTGTTTCCCATACCTTCACAGATTACATCACAACAAACAGAGCACCTTTTGTCACTTCTGCCTTCAGGTGTTTTAGTGACTGATAACTGAAAATGACTAAAGTCTAACTCGTGAGCTCATTTATGTTGTCCTTCCATAATAACTGTCCTGTTTATTTCATGGACGGCTCTGCTTTCTGTTCTGTTCAGCAGGATGGTAATTAAGAGGCTTGTAAACATTTTGGCAACATTTGTAGTCAACAAACAGTTGACAAAGATGACCTTTGACCTGCATCATTTTTCTAATGAATGGAGTCGTGTCTGTTAGAATATTTCAACATCCAAAAGCTGTTAATACCAGACTTCAGCTGCAATGTAAGAAGTATTTGTTTAGATGTAAGAAGAAGAGATTATTATGTAGATGTTTTATTTTAGTCAGACTTCTCTCCCCTGTTTCTTTTATATCCCAGACTTTTCTGTTATCCTGAATTAAACATCAAGAAGCTGCGTATTGCAACGTTTTAATATTTAAGACAATCAATGCAGCCTGCAACCCAAATGTATTCTGTCTCTAAATATGGATTATTTGTAACATCTAAGATTTATTTTCCTTGATGATAGCGTTAACAAAATCCCTTAAAAATCCCTTAAAATTGGCCACAAACCAAAAGAATATAAAAAAAGACAACATAATATAACATTGAAATGTTCAGGTTATCTCTGGAGATCACACAGGTCCTTTCATGAAACAAAAGTTCAAACTGATCCCTGAGGATTTCATTTAAATGGTTGTGATGTTTTAATAAGCCTCTTGAGAGTTCTTTGCTGTTTTGTTTTTTTCTTTTTCCAAACCGGTTTTCTTTTGACCCTTTGAATGTGGGTGGATCTCTGAGAAAGAAATCAATGTAATTTAAAATGACTATATTGGTGTTTTCACACATTACTTGCGCACGTAATGAAGCTGCTTCATCACAAACAGCTCAGGAAGATTATCAGGGGCGGGTTGTCCCGAAAAGTTCTTGAACTTTTCAGAAGTGCATGTGTGAAAAGAGTTTCTGAAGGCTTTATGTAGGTAGACCCACTTTATGCTCTCAGAATGTGCATACAACTTCACCCACTTTAACCTTTGCTCTCCTCTTTTTAGGAAACATCATCGGCTCTGGGATTTTCATCTCGCCGAAAGGAGTGTTGGAACATGCCGGGTCAGTGGGGCTGTCGCTCATCGTCTGGGTTTGTGGAGGAGGGATCTGTGCCCTTGGGTCCATGTGCTATGCTGAGCTGGGTGTCACCATCCCAAAGTCTGGAGGAGACTATTCATACGTGACAGAAATCTTTGGCGGGCTGGTGGGGTAAGTTTGCCTTTTATTTGTCACATCTCTGGATTTATAACCTTAGACTCAGCGACCGTTCTCCCTCTGAAAGGATTATACTGAAATAGTTCAGGGTTGCTACACAAGAGACGGTTGAATAGGTTCTGCAACCGGAATCAGCTTTGAAGGTCTCGTGACTTTTATGTAGTCATGTGACATGTCAGCTGATCATTTAGTCATGTGGAGCAGAACTGTAAGTTTAAGAAGGTCAAACGTGCCAGTCTCTGAGTGTGCCTGTGAAGGAACAAGTTAAGTCCTGTGTGGCATTGTGTAGCTCATTCATTACAGGAACAAAACGATTACAAAATAACACAGAAATAAATGTAAATCCAAGGCTAATCTGGAGATTTAACTGCTGTGCCACACTCAAAAAGAGGTTATAAGCATTTAATATTACTCAGAAATTAAGATGCATCGACTTAAAGAGGCAGAAAGAAAAGGAACTATAAATCAGTGGTTCTCAACTGGTGGGTCGAGACCCAAAAGTGGGTCGTGGAACCGTTTTCAGTGGGCTGTGAATGTGCGCCTGGAAACAAAATGCTATGAAAAAGTATTTTAAGCAAGTTTGTTTCATTCAGTTTCTTTGTTCTATCATGTTTTGTACTGTCTGAGGTCCAAACTGCAACATTTCTCTTTAGATAATAATAATAAAAATAATCTCTAAAATATAAGAAATTTGGGTCGCGAGTTTTCATGAAGGATTAGCTGGTTCCACTGAACCATTAGAACCACTGCTCTTAATCCTAGAAAACATTTTTCCCACCACTTGAGGAACTGTTGTGAGTGATATCAACAGGGCTGAAGAGTTAAGAGAAACATTTAACTCAAAGAGGTGATTCCTCTCACTCAGTAAATTGGGTGTTTTTTTTCTGGTTTATTATGTAGCTTCCTGTTATTATGGAGTGCTGTCCTCATCATGTACCCGACCACACTGGCTGTCATCGCGCTCACCTTCGCCAACTACGTCTTGCAGCCGGCCTTCCCGAACTGCTTGCCTCCGTTCATCGCCACCAGACTACTCGCCACCATCTGTATCTGTGAGTATAAAACAACAGAAACCCCTATAAGCCGTGATTCACGAGTCATTTTGATAGGTTTAACTGGGAGTTGTTAAATATGTCATAACTTCACATCCAGGAGTTAATCTGAGGATAAGTTTCTCCTTTTTTTCCCTCTTCTTTCTATAAATGAATGATGAGTTTTATCAGTGTGACTGCTACTCATGATCTCAACCACATGGCTTCTTGTGTTGATTAAAAACAAACAGGGACATAAAACTCTACACATAAAACACAACTACTCTGCGGTTGAAGGTGTTTCCAGCATCAGAGACTCTTATTGCCTCATTTCATTAAGTATAATGTCTGATGTCAAACAGTAACTCATCAAGCTGGAATTTCAAGTAGCAAAAACTGGCAAAAGTTCCGACCTATACATTTTCTAAAGGGCAGTCGGTCATCTTGCACCACATCAGCACTGCAGCACTCACACTGAACTCCATCCAGCCTAACATGTTCAATTCTTAAAAACACATTTAGCATATAACCTGGTGTTTAAGATGCACTTTTAGTACTTTTTTTTTCATCTAATAAGTGGTCTGCATCCTAAATACTGGTGCGACCAATATCCCAGTATAACTTCTGAGACATGTGCCGTCATGACTGCAAGTGCAACTGCAGCCGACCTGTACATTTGCCCTCAGTCATTGTGTTATTATTACAAGCAGCCGCTTTGATGTGCATAAAGTGCTGGGATTCAATGCAATGCAGAAAAAAAGAGTGTGTACACTTTTATATTATTTACAAAGACCCAACATTAATCCACCATGAGCACCGCACGGCCAGAACCAGACTCATGTTGAACAGCCATCTGCTGAGACTGTGTTGGGCTTGGAAAAATGGGAAAGGGGGAGATGCAGAAAGGAAGAGATGGATAGGGAACAGAGATGGGCACTCAAGTTTGAGATCTGGACTCGAGTCGTCGTAGAAAAATGGGACTTGAAACTTGACTTGGACTCGCCCCTTGAAAACTTCTGAATCGACCCCCGACATGAGGTGTGAGAATCAGGCCCAATCTTTTCATATTGTATTTCTGGTGTATTATAAATACTTTGAATGTCAGTCGTCATCATGTGTGCGAGGGGCCACACTTCACATATGACTCGATGATGATTACCGAACATCGGCTCAGCCCAAACACACTTGAGATGGTCGCCCAGGTTGTCTGATTTAGGAGAGGCGCTGCCTCAAACCCCAAATGATTATAATAAGCCCCATCATATATGAAGGAAAAAACAGCACAAGCAACTTCCCCACCCCCCCCCGCTTCACCGCTCTCTTTTCCTCGCTCTACCACTCGCTGAAATGCACCATCAGACACAATGACAGCATGACAGAAGTCTTCATCTGCAGTAACTTCTCATTAAAGGTAGATTTATATGATTTACATTGTGGTTGTGAGTTCTGTTGTTTACTTAACGGCCCACGCCGCGTCAGACCATCGCCTGCATTTCTGTCTGTTTCACAGACACACACACTGACAGGCAGACAGACGGGCTGCAGCGTTTGATAGAGAGAGAGATAAAGCAGAGACAGAACTGAAAATGTGTATTGTAAATAACTCGTACCGCTGCTCCTACTAGCTCTACGACTAATAATACTAATGATTAACTAATGGAAGCTGAAATGCAAAAATCTAACTTAAGTCAGTAAATGTTTAACAGTGACAGTGAGAAATAACACATTAATTATAAATGGCAGTTATAGGCAGGTTTAGAGTACAGGTTTATTATTGACCACATAACCTTCATGTTACTGGCTTAGTGCATTTGAGAGGCTAGAGGGATTTGTTCATATACAGTAGATCACAAACTGTCAGTAGTTGGGACACAGAGTGATTATAGTACATTTGGACTCAAACTTTTACAGTTATTATGGATAACCTTATAACGGGAGCAGTATTTTCCTGTTACTCTGAGTAATGTGAGTCTATATCCATTGTAGTAGTCCCCTCTCAACCTGTATACATCGGGAGATATAAATATTTTTTTATTATTATGGTTTATTAAAACCAGAGGAGATATGCCTTGGATTTGCGGCTGCCCAAAAAAGACTTGAGACTTGACTTGGACTTGCACTCAAAGACTTTTGCCCATCTCTAATAGAGAGCAATTTGGGAGGCCATTTGTGCCAACGAGCCAGAGGAACCTACGAGACAAAGAAGCTCCTCTGAACATATGTGGTTAGTAACTTAAATGGTAAAGAAAAGCAAACCAGATCTGCACATCGAGAAACTCCCGTTTGAAGGATTTATTGATAAGTGATGTTTCGAGCCAACATGCTCTTCCTCAGACTTGGCTCGAAACGTCACTTACCAATAAATCCTCCAATCGGGAGCTTCTTGGTGTGCAGGTCTTGTTTGCTTTTCTTTACCTATTCGTGTTTTTGGACCCATTTAGGGAGGTGCATGTCTTTTTTGATTTTTCATAGTAACTAAATGGTACATGAAGATTTTCATGTGCACCTTCTAGTTTTAAATTCTGGGTTTAGGAGTAAGGTGAGAAGATGACATACGAGACAAAACCAATCAACCAAGTGTAAACCAACTTTTGGTTGATTGGTTTACACTTGGTTGATTGGTTTTGTCTCGTATGTCATCTTCTCACCTTACTCCTAAACCCAGAATTTAAAACTAGAAGGTGCACATGAAAATCTTCATGTACCATTTAGTTACTATGAAAAATCAAAAAAGAAAACATTGGAAAACATTTTTCCCAATACTAAAATCTCTGTGCCGTGCACATACTTATTGTAACATCAGCTGACAGATATATTGGTTACATAATAAGATAGCCTATTATTATTAGAATTGAACATGTTTCTTTTTATTTGAAGGAGAGATGTGAAAGTGGTGTTGTTCTTCCCCATTAACTCTTAGCAACGAGTGACATTTAAGATAGTGTTAAAAAAACTCTGAAACTGAAGGATTTATTGAAAACTGAAATGGTGGCTGTGTTGGTCAGCTCTTTTGATGCAGAAAGTTAGAATATAAAGATCATGAGTTGTTGATGGTTGGTCTAGTCTGTAATCAGGATGTCCTCTGTGACAGGCTGGTTTACATTCCTGTTGGCTGTTGGCTGACCCTCTGGTGTCTGTACCTCTCTCACCATGAATTCCTGGTTCACAGTATCACCCCTTCAGCCCTCCTATCACTTTACACACTCAAGTCATCTGACTGTTTGACCCAGAGTAACTCCCAGTGAGGTGAACGCCAGAGAGAGACTACTTTCCAAGGATCAACATCACAAACAACAACATGTCGTCAACATGTCATCAGGTCAAGGGTGCAAGGTTAAGACACAAAAAACTTCAACTACAGAAATAGTGGATGAGCATTGAATGATGGCAGACTATAAATAACTACTGGAAAAACAGATGGAGAAAGGAAAACACAGGAGTATTACATTTCTCGACAAATCTGTGAAAATTAGATGTTGTGATTGAGTTTGAACAGGGCAGTATCACTGTTAGTATTGACTGTCGGCACAGAGCCCGCAAACCCAGATGAAGAGCGTAAAGCCTGATTTATACCTCTGCGTTGAATATATGGTGTAGGTTGGTGCATCCTACATACGTAGCCTGACGTGCACCTCCTCAAAAATGTAACTACATGTCGAAACAAGGACCCCAAGCCCTGTGATTGGTCAGATGTGTAGCATTGTATTGGCTTCAGGCATATGGTGTGTCCTCTGGTGTGAGATGAATGACCACAGACCAACCAATTTGTCAAATCTACTTGCCAACATCCAAAAATATCAGAAGTGTATTTCCTCATCCATGTGTCTCTCAGTGGCTAAAAAAGTTTTTAAAAAACTCCCCCGTCCTCTACCTCAACTGATTCAGCTGCCAGCAGCCAGTGTACATGCTATGGCATAGATTTGAATATAAGAAATATAAAAACTGGATCAATTTTAACGTGAATCTGCATGATTCATTGTTTGACAGCCTTTAATAACTAGGGATGTTCCTAACCAGTCATTTCCTGCGCTCCTACGAGATGCCATTCGTCCACTGTGCT
The DNA here is from genome assembly GCF_963930695.1 of Labrus bergylta. Taxonomy (NCBI): domain Eukaryota; kingdom Metazoa; phylum Chordata; class Actinopteri; order Labriformes; family Labridae; genus Labrus; species Labrus bergylta. The sequence goes on from NC_089197.1 coordinate 32,347,275, forward strand.
GGTTTACATTCAGAACTATCAACCGATGCCACAGCCCTGTCCAGTGGCTAACACCTAACACCTAGCTGTGTTATACTACTTAAGTCCATGACTTGGACTGTAGTCTAGGACTTGACTCGAGTTCTACTCAAGCTCTTATTATCAGGGCTCTGAAAACGTATTTATCGATAAAGACTGTTTATTTATTTCTGTTAGTTTGTTGTAAGGCTTTGGAGCGAAGGCTGGCTTGTATGTCGTGGTGATGCACAGTCATATCACTGTCGATTGAGCCAGCAGGTAATAGAAATTAAAATTCTGATAATAGCAGATAGGTTACAGGCATTTTTTCAGATTATTAGACAGCTGCAGTGATCCCATCACAGCAGAAATGATAAGCGGGTCTCCTCATTAAGAGATCCACGGTGCACATGTAAACACTATCCACAGTGCTGGTAATTAGTTTATAATTTAAATCTCCAGACACGTCGACACGATCTGTCAGTATCTGATGTTAATAAATGAAATGTGTTTTCTACACATCCAAAAGGTTAGACGAGGCTCCTTCATAAAGTAAAATAGTTTTGGAGGGAAACAGCAATCTTTCTTATAAATCTTGAGCTCTTTCATGTCTGTGTTCAAAATGTTATTTTAGATTCTAAATGTTTTTTAAAGTCCTTTCTGGAGAGTTTACTCCGTCATGTCAAATTATAACAGTTAAAAACACTTCTTAATTTTGCTGCTTAAAAATGTCCCACAATAAGTAAAGAGTTGAAGAAGACATTCATGCATCTCACGTTACATGTATAAAACATATGATACAATAAAGATATCATCTAGAGCTTGCACAGCTTATCATAATGAAGAATAATGTAATGATCTTTTTTTAATGACAGGACTCCTCAAAGCAAAACATAAAGACTCAGATAGTACAGAGTAAAAGCCTCAGCATAGAGCCATTAAACATTAATATATTCTTCTTAAGTGGAGAACTGAAGCTTATTCTGGAGCCGCTCAGACTCAACATTAAGGACTCCACTTACTGTTAGGAATCAGGCAATAGGGACTTGACTCAGACTCCGGTAATACGCACTCGACTTGGATTCTTCTTTTCAGACTTGAGCACTGGGGACTCCAGACTGGACTGAGACTCAAGGTTTGGTGACCCGACTACAACACTGCTGCTTCTTGTGGGCCTGAACTAATGAAAATATGGTTAGTTTAACAGACTAGTCATTCTGGTGCCGACGGAGACTGACGACTATTAATCCTTTCCTCCACTAATGCGTACATCTCTGTTATAACCTTGTCTGTTAGTTTTGGAGGAGTCGTCCTGATGAAAACTTTGTGAAAGATGAACTTTTAAGGGTCATTTTAAGAAACTGGGCTTTTTGTGACTTTATTGTAGAGCTAGGTCAATGGATAGAGTCGGAAATAAGGTAAAGAAGTCATTTAAGGTTTCCTTTCCAATAGAACAGGACAGCTGTCATTAAAAGTAACACATGAACACCAAGATTCCTTCAAGTGTTTGTGTCGGCGTCCCCCCCAAAGCTGTAAATCTAGGGGAAACACTGTCCTGTATTTCTCTGTGTACTATGATAAAGCCACGTAACAAAAGTTCAGATAATGGATTGGCAGAAAGCTCACCAACACAGTGTTTTGGCCACTGATGATTTAAAGAATAATCTTTAAGGAGGCAGCCTTGAAACAGATCAAACCGCTGATAAAACTCAAATCTAGCATCAGCTTTCATCTCCTGGCTTGAAGATCTTATCAAACTGTGATAGTACACATTGTGCTTATGGCTGTCATCATCATTTATTTATAACTTTTTTTGAGGTGCTGTGATCTATTTCGAGCCCCATATCTGGTGTCTGCTTCTTCGAGAAGTCTTGTGGTAAATAGCCAGTAGCAAAAGGTGGCCAGTTTGTTCTTGTCTGAGCCGGATGGAGAACTGGTGGAACAGACATGAAAAAGGTATGATGAGTATCTGTGTGCGTGTGTCGAGCTGGAGCACACTGCTGGACCTCCACTATTTTTGGCGACAGAATGCTACAACTGTCGGTGGTCAGGCCAGGAGCCTTCTGTCGGGGCGCACGTGTTTGCATGTGTGTGTCAGTATCAGTGTCAGACTATATAATGGTGCCAGCCTTTGTGGACGCCGCTAATGAGTGGGCGTGTCTGCGCCATTGTGCATTGTTTGACAGTGGTTACCGTGATGCTCCTGACACTAAGCACCATGGAAACAGGAAATGGGCAGGACACCTTGCACATCAATGATGCGGGGATCCCATTGGCCTGCTAACACTGTGGTTGGATCCCATTGGCTGTCGGGTACCGCCCTCATCCTCCTTCCTGATCCAAAACATCACACTGCAGCTTTTTAGTCACAGACTGAAGTTCTGAAACTGTGATCAGCTGTTATATAAACTTTAATCCATCTTCTGAAACTTTATCAAAAACTTCTGCGCAGGAGTAGTGATAAGACGGAGAAGGTATTCTTCTTACCACACTGAGAAAAAGGGCTGGATGTTTGGACCAGTATGATCTATTTACAACATGTTTATATACATTTATAACATTCAATATAATGATATCAAGTGGGATAAATAAATAATGTCAAAGATTGCAAATTAGCTTTAAATTGTTTTGTTTTTTGGTCTAGTTAATTTTTTGTAAAATTAATTAATCAATCAAAAAAAACCTCACTGGAATCATTAAACATGCAGCTAAACTCACCGGCACCACCCAAATCCAACTCTCAGAACTTAACAAGCGAGCAGCAGAAAGGACAGCCGTCTGCATCACTGAGGACCCTTCACATCCCCTTCACCCCTTGTTTCAACAGCTGCTCCCTCAGGCAGAAAGAAAACTGACAGAAACTCTTTTATTCCCACTTACATTTTCTGTCACTATGTGATAGACAATAAAGTTTTTTGAATCTTGAATCATAGAATATCCTGGCTCCCAAATCCAAAATAAATATCCAAAAAGCTTTCTTTGTTTTAACACTTACTCGTCTAAGATTAGTTTATGGGAAGCTGATAGTTAGCTTGAGCGTCTTCTGACTGTATCAAAAGCTTGGCCAATATATCCAGGCCTCCATTTAACAGTAGAGATGGGACCCATCTGGTCTACTATCGGTATCGGGTCCGAGATTGACATCATTAACATATCGGATATCGGACTGTTTGGCAGATCCTCGTCACCGATCAAGAAAGATCGTTGGGCCCTATGAACATTCTCAACTTAGTCTCGCTTTGAAGACATTCAGACTGAACAGCAAAGCTTTCAGACGAGATGAAACGGCTCCTTCTATGTGATTATAAATCACAATTCTTAGTTTAAAATATTTAATTTAATAACCTTACAGTTGTTGCTGCTTCCTGTTTGTATGTGAAGCTAGCACAATGCAATGACAGGTTTACTACAGCTTTGTGTAGCCTTACACATAATACTAACAACAACAATAAAACTTAAATTATGATAAAAAATATCTGAATCAGTATCGGTACATATGTGTCTGAATCGGATCGGAACTGAAAAAAGTGCATCCTTATTTAACAGTTCAAATATAAACATGCAGAGTAAGAACACATGATCAGATATTGTGATAAAAATCTGAATGTGTTTATTTTGAATGCTTATATTGCGATAGTGATGATATAGTAAATAATTGTTCAGTCCTCATAAATACAGATATTGATCATGATAAAATGTTTGATCATGGTTTTGCTGCTGGTTTGAAGAAGAGTAAAGGCAGCCTCAACAAACCAGAGGGTTCATTACTTGTGTTTAATGAATGACGTTTATTAAGAAGCGTGGAAATTTGTCATTCAGAGTTTGCATCATCATACCTCTCAGGCAGGGAAAGTTTATTTATAAAGCCCATTTCAACAGAAGTCAATTCATAGTGCTTTATACAAGACATCAAACGCATGACAAAGGAGAAAAACATGAAGAGGACATTTAATTATCATTTAAATAAACCAATACAACTCCAAGAGCATATAATAAAAACAGAAGCTTGAAAATAAAAAGACAGTTTTAAATTCTTCAAATAAATATCAAGATCATTTATTCTAATGTTATAATACTTTCTGAGACATCCTCCGTTTTGATTTTCTGAAGGATAAGAGTTTTTCACAATTAAGGCGTGTAGCTGACCTGATTGACAGGCGGTCTCGATGTAACAGTCACTGGTCTCTTTTCTTTTTGGAGAGGAAGAGACTCGGGGGATAATTTAGTTAAAAAAAAATTTAATGACTTGATTTTTAAAGTTCTTTGACAGTTTTGCTCTGTCAGTCGAAAACTCTGCACCTTTGTTTCTCACACTACATCAAAGTGCCGTTGTCTGGGAGTGTTATTTGCAGCGTTAGTTTCTCAGCCGATTGGGATGAATAATCTGAACATTCAGTATTTCACTGGAGAAGAGAACAGAAAAGTTGACATGTCTTGGCTGCAGGGGATATGAAGTATTTTGTTTTGCTCAACTGACAGTGTTTTTGTCAAACACTCAGTGAGATTAACTGGATTAAATGCCGTTCTGCACTGCTGAGTCGTATTGAGGCCGCTGTTATATCAACTGAACTTTCCTTGGCAAAGTGTTTATGAATGTGAGTCAGCCTAGACTCCCCCTCTTCCCTGCGGGAGTACAGCATGTGAGTCACAAGTGACCCGGACTAGGAGTGTGTGCCTGTGTGTGAAAACCAGATAAATGTCCAGTCGAGAGCTGATTGTGTTCTAAAGTCCAGCAATTGTGCTTCAGCATGGTATGGAGCAACTTTTCTTTGTGTGAGGTACAATAATGTTACAAAGATATACATTTTTAGCTCAATGTTTAAGCCAATCTGGAGCCAGATGAATAAACAATGTGTACAAAGACCAGACAAACCAGTGGCTTTTCCAAACAACACAAAAACTGGTTTGCACCTCATGCGTACTTCAGACCACGTGTGTTCAGATATGCAGTAAAAGTAAAAAGTGACTTAAGGTCAGAAGCTTATTTCTTTAGGTTGTCATTTTGACTTATTTTAACATCATAACATACAGAGTGTTCAGAAAAATTAATAAATCTGTATGCAAATGTAGAAACTAGAGATGTTCACAGCGACTATTTTCCATGTTGATGAACAGATTATCAGATTAGAGAAATGGATAAGGTATGAAAACAGCTGAACGCTATCTTAAACCATATTGCATGTAGGCTATCTATTTGGTACTGGAAACAGTTCATCACATTCTTTAGAAAACAAAATGGATAGCTATTTTAAATGCTGCTGAAATGTGCAACATGCATTACTCTGTAGGAAAACAACGTCCAATGGGTTTGCCGTTTTAGGGATCTTTTTGTTGTTGGCCGTCTTGGACTCCCAAAGATTTCATGTTCTTTTTGGGCTTATTATTGAATTTACTGAACGCTGAACAAAACTCCTTCAGAGTTTTGAGGGAACATGGTCAGTCACCAGACTAACGGCAAATCCTGCTCTGCAAGTACATTTTACAGAGTGAACTCATTTAAAAGGATTGATGTATAAGTGATCATCACATCATGCACACCCTGGTTGGATCCCATCCCTGCTGACTTTGTTCTATCATGATTAAAACAAATTCCATCATTAACTTGTGAGCTGTCTTGACAAAATGATTACCTCACTGCATTGAATATAAAATTCCTTAATGTTAAAAAGCATTCTCCCATAATGAGCTGCTTCTCGTGCATTAAACAGTAAATACAGTGAAAGTGTACTAGAAACCTGCAAGCCAAAAGAAAATAGTCACTTTTGTGGTGTCTGGGTTTATAAGCACAGACATGTCCACGCACAACTCTTTGAAACTGTCAACCAGGAATGCTGGCTGTAATTTTCTGCTAACCCAGCTGACATTTAACACCCCTGAGCAAAAAAACTCCAAAACCCAAAAAAATAAGCACACAACAAAACCCAAGTCAAACCAAGTCCACATGTTTGTTCTTTATATTAATGATTTTTCTTCTAATTTTTATAAAGTTGAATTACATTGTGAGAAGTCTGATGGTAAAGAGAGAGGACTTCTTAGTTTTTAAAAGATTATCTTTGGAGCGTTTTGCCTTTATTTGGACAGGACAGCTTGAGATGGGAAATGTGTGGAGAGAGAGAGAGGATCGCTTCTCCGCCTACAAACAATCACATTTTCTCCTATTCCTTATATAATTATTCCAATACCACTTTTTGCTAAACAATTTTGGTTATTTTATTTATTGTATTGAGTATCAAAAAGTACAGAGGCTTTAAAAGAAAATAATAATCTGCAGTCATATTTTTAAACAAAAGCTTCCTTCAAGAGAGAGAGAGAGCCATGTCTAAAATGCAGCAGCGTTGGCAACACTTTAGTGCAATTAAGACTGTGCAGCAATTTTGTGTCAGTGAAAACAAAATTGCCCAATATTGGTGTCCAGGACTTCTATCCGTGTAGCTTTTACTAGTATCATATCTTTGTTTAAAAGTTTTCTACCAACCCTAGTCTGAGGATATTCTGGAGTCAGGTGGATACGCAGCACTGGGAGGTTATTGCCGGTTCAGCAGCCTTGAGGCGTGCACAAGTTTGAATCCTGATAAATCCGCACCAAGTTGGGATCAGAATCCATTAAGAGTAAAAGCAGTAATTAGTTTAGTATTCTGGTGCTGAGGCAGGCTTCAATGGAGGAGTTGACAGCAGGACGCAGATTTACCTGCGCTGTCACATTTAGAGCCCGCTGGCACCTCCTTCCTGTCAGGGTCAACACAGGGGGAAACAGGGGGAGGAGGAGGTGGTGATGGAGGGAGGGGGTTCACAGGAACACAAACGGAAATGCGTGTAACACCCCGAGTGGTAAGTGACTATAAAACACAACGGTGTCGTAGGGGAGCGAAAGCTCTGCCCGGTGCCACCAAAACCTCCTGCCAAATATTCACACGTGTGTGTATGTGTGTGTGCCAGCGGAAGCAGTTTGTCCGATTTGTGTGGTGGGAGGGAAACCTAGCACCGGTGATGGATGACATGGTCGATAACACCCCCTGCCCTTATATGCTCCTACACACACACACACACACACACACATATATACTGCAGAGTGTTTGTGTCTTGCAGAAAAGAGAGATCAGAATAGACTTAAACAGACTAAGAGCAACGGTTTGTTTCAGAGATTTGTAAGGTCTTTATGTGAATGAATAAAATAGAGAGCTCCATCATCCCCTCAGACTAAGTCAGAAAACAGCTCATTGCTTCAGTTCAACTCAACTCCTGCTTTGGACTATAGGGGTGGTGAGGGACATCCAGTTACATAAGGAAACAGTTCCACGCTTTTAAAACCTGACAGTCCATAATTATAATTATTATTGTCATTATTATTAGTCAATTTATTGAACATGTTAAGAAAATACAAACACAAAATAATAAAAAATAACTCAAATAATAGAGTTCATGTTCAAAAGGGATAGGAAGAAGTTAAAAACTTTTCTGGTCCTACCCCTTCTTATTATGTGTGCATTATTCATGGTAAAATACAAATGTTTTCATCAATCAGTGTATTATGTTGGACTTGTTAGCCAAAACAAATTAAGTTTTTAGACAAAACAACAACAAAAATAATGGGAACAGATTAACCAAGACCATCAGCCAAGAAATAACCAAATAGAAAACAGAAAAACAGAAAGTCACTGCTCCAGCTCATATCTAATCAATATTAGATATGAAAAAATAGTTTTTTTAGTTTAAATATAGTGTTGCATTTTTTCAGCTCGTTAACGTTTAAGTGTATCGATACTGCTGTCGAGTATCGTGAGTCCTGAAATGTAACCTTATATCTCGAATCAAGTCAGACTACTGAAGCACATTTGACTGTCTTTGGGTTGAAAAACCTCTGGTGGTAAAAATACTATTAGGCAAAGGGTATTAAAATGTGATAATGATGTGTTCCATTGTAACGCAAAAGTAAAAGAAATACAATTTGTTTGGAGGAGAAATTAGTTTTTCCCTAGAAATACAACCTAGGTATACCAGTTTTGTTAAAAACATATTGTCGTTGCATATTTCCACCACATAATGGTAAAGTATTGATAGAGGTATTGTAATCAGGTCTCAATAAAAATGATCGATTTCAACCAGCAACACCAAAGAATATGTTTCAATCTGAAGACAGTGAACCCATGATTTCATTTATGTTGTTGCTTAATAAAAGAAAAACATTGTTCCAATAATTGTACCTAAACTGTAAATACCCTGCTGGTGAAATCGAGAACTTTAAACATGAGTTGGTCACACGTCTAGACTGCAGCACGGCCGATACAGCCCATCATCAAAACACACTTTTAATCTGAATATGTGAGACTGTATGTTGTTATGAGAAGTGTTATGGTTTCCAATTGTTGTGTGGTAGTGTAGAAATATTGACCTATCACCTATCAATCAGTAGTGACCTGAAGGGTTTATTTATCTCTACAAACAGACATCTGCATGCAAATGCAGCTACCAGTCTTCTATGTCAAAAACATTAACTCATCACTAAGGCCAATTAGCATTCAGATTTCCAGACTTCCTTGAATGCATCAGAAATGATCGCCCCAGCCCCCACTGAAAAAAAAAACATTGACTTTTTACATAACTGCATGATGTCACTTTAAGACCCAATTGGTGAAATTAAATCACAAGCAAGTTGGAGTGAAGCCTCTGTGTAACCTACTATTTAGAGACTCCCCAGAAACAGATGAATGAGCGCTCCTCTAGAGGATGTAATGAACCAAGAATTTATTATGTTTACGTGGCAGACATCTGAAGGGGAGAATTTCGCTTCACTTTGATCTGAACTCTTCTCAAGTTCCTATATGGGAAGCAAAAAAAAAAGCAGCACACATTAAAAGAAGTCCTGGCAGGAAGTTGTTAAATGCAAACAGCTGGCTGTTTGTAACACTAATGGGATTAGGAGCTTAGTGAAATAAGCATCTGGCACACTTGGGAAATTTTAAAATGAACAATGCATTCTTGATATCAGAATTTTTCTTGCCTAGTGCAGCGAAAAGGGTTGAATGTAACTTCCAAACTGTCTCTAAACCATCAAGGAGTCTGAGTCACTTTCTGCAATAGCTGCAGGCCTTTTCTTTTTTCTTGTAGCCTTTTTGCGGCCGTGCACCTGAAGTGTTATGACATACTTTTCAATGTTTGTTTATTGCATACATACGCCCGTATGTTAATGTGACAGTATTTGACTCCCCCTTCAGACCAGGAAGTTAAATAGATTTTGTGTCCAGGTAATAAGGCGCCTATCTGAAATGAAGTTTAAACCATCAAAACATGATAAATCATTCAGCGCATGGTAAATATTGCAGCATAAGTAACATATACTGTATATAACCCCCCTTTAAATGAAGGCAGTGTGCGTTATGCTTCAAAGCTCTGCTCATACTGTTGAGTCTAAACTGAAATCTAAAGGCATCCTCCTATAGGCTCTGAATCGCGCTTTTCCTTAAAGGGAACGTTAATAATGTCACCACCCCCTCCCTGCTGAGCTGTACATGTTTTACTCTTAAATAATGGTTATAAAAGCGTTGGCTGACTGGATGGTCGTTATGGAACATTGTTTTTCAGTCACATTTGGGTGTAAATGGAGGCAAGATAAGTAGACGCAAAGTCTTTCTTTCGCTGACTCACACGTCTCGCTGTATTTACCTCCCACTTGTAAAGCCTGCACTTGAGAGCCTGGAGAGCCACTTACCCTCGCCCGGATTGGCTCACTTGGAGTCGGTCCAGCTCTTGTTATGGTGGCACTCACAAACAGGCAGAAATGAGGGTCAGTGTTGAAGGTCAATGGAGTGCACAAAAACAGGGAAACAGGAAGAAGCAGGACTTGTTTGGACAGGAAAGGTGATCTTTTGATTTGTCTTCTGTGTGCTGACGGGAGGAATGTGGTGCCAGTGTGACAACAGATCTTAAACTTAAATATGATGAGCCAGCAGAATACATGTAGTCTATTTAAACTGGGCCCGACCGATACCGGTATACACTGACACCACATTCCTCCTATGTCTTTCTTTAGATCTAAGTTCAATCTGTAGAGATAGATAGTTATAGATACACACATGTATTTCTTTGATCACTTAAATGTAGGGATCAAACACTGGTAGAAAAGATAGACAGTGTAACGTAGACAAGATGGTCACTGAACTGTAAAGTAACTATGCATGTATGTGCATCAGCGCCTTACACTCTGAGGAGGGATAATGCTTGATGTAATCCATGTAGGACACTCTGCTGGTGAAAGAGAACTGCTAGTGTAAGGGAAATGCTATTTGACTGGTGAATAAATCTAGTAATATCGGCACATATCTGCAATAAAAGTAGCTGATACCCACTGGATATGCTAATATCAGCCAATAGTTGTGTATTTGTGTGAGGTCCTGTTTGTTACTGATTTAAAACCCCATTATGTCTTTGTATATCCATGTATATTTCCACCTACAGCCCTTCTTTGAAGAGGGGTTAGGAAGCCTATTGATGGCGGTCCCCAAATGTAAACCCTGACTCCGACTAACGTCCAGCTAATCAAGAAGCAGGCAAAGTGGGGGGGGGGGGGGGGGGGGGGCATACTTTACCTCCTGGCAAACAGCTACAAAGCACCCACCTGTAAGTTAGTCATGCCCCTTATTATGCCTAATGATGAGAAGCTCCTAGTCTAAATATCCTCCAAACAGATGTTTTATAAAAACATCGCTATTGACACCGAGCTGTAAACATGCTTACGTCTGCTGTCAAAGTGGGCACTGGAGGGACTGCAGTTTTATTTGCACATTGGCTTCATTATGCAACGCTGGAGGTTGCTGCTTAATCAAAAGCAGTAGTTTGAAATTAAATTGACAATATAGATTTTCTCTATCAAACAAACAACTGTTTCTCACTTTCTGTGAAGCAGAGACAAACACAAACAAACCATTTCTAAGACCATGGCTAAGAAAGATTTAATTTGGTTCAGTCCCGTCTGATGATAAAAACATTTAATACAGTCAATATTAAGTCTAAAACTAATGCCGTGTGTTGAGCTCTTCTCCTGACACAGCCTGAGGATGTTTGAGGAGTAGAAAGGATATAGCCTTGCATGCTCTTCTGTACAATTATAATCGTATCTGGACTGCTTGTACCAAAGCGAGCACAAACTAGACGGGCTTGTTAAACTGGGAGACAGGATAACTGAGGGTCCATTGTGCAGTTTTACTGACATGACGGACCAGTTAATCATGAATTAAGCTCACAAGATCATAGCTGACCCACTGCGCCCGCTTTGGTCTGAATATGTATGAATGCTGAAATGCCCTTAACTTTGTTCTCAGTTTTCTTGCAAACTTTCTGAAGTGATGCTTCTGAGCTGTTTGTTGTAACGTTTATGTTTCTTCTAAATGATGTGCTGATGAGTTACATAGTTTGTAATGCTTTTTGTCTAGAGTTCCAATAAGGCACTAATGGATGGTTTCATTAATTACTTAATGTATTTAATCCTCTGATATCAGTTAATATTCATTTCCTGTTTGTGTGCTCTTTCAGTGTTCTTGACCTGGGTCAACTGTTCCAGTGTGCGCTGGGCAACGAGGATACAAGATGTTTTCACTGTAGGAAAACTCCTCGCTTTGGTCCTGATCATAGTGGTCGGACTCGTCCAAATCTGCAGAGGTAATCTTGCACACACACACACACACACACACACACACACACACACACACACACACACACAAGATGAGTCATGCTGATACCCACCAGATACAGCCTACTCATATATCCAACACCTAACTCTAGGAAAGGTTTACTATCAGAGTTGTCAGCACACACGGCTGCTGCTTTACTCTGTAACTTCTACTGCTTACATTTAGGGTTAGACAGGGAGCCAAATGTGTCAAATGCCAGACAAGAAGATCTGTTACAAACATGAATATTGTTATAACACTATACACACACACACACACACACACACACACACACACACACACACACACACACACACACACACAATGTGGCCTGCTATTTGCGTCATGAAAAAAGACACAACTGAATCGAAACAACAAAGTCTCATTTCAGTACAGCAAAGCACTTGATTTGTTTGTGTGAATAATACATGTAATAATAACAATAATAATAGTCATAGCAACAATGAACCATCACAATCAAACTATTTTTTTTAAAGACTCTTAACTAGAATCAGTCTGATGACTGCATATGGAAACCCTGCACATTGCACCACTGGTCCCTAAAGTATCTCACAAATAGAATAAAAGTGCCTGAAGGGAATATGAAAATAAATGTAAAATCAAGCCAAATCATCGAGCAAAGAACAATTATATTTCACTTTTATGAATGCATGTGACCACTAAAAGGTCATTGATTGATTGGATTGAGAAAACAGATTTTCTCCTCGTTTTCCTTCTTTGACAACACAGAGTCACATGTTTGAACATGTGTTTGTATGTGCAGCTGCGTGCAGATGTACAGACACTCCAGATATGAATACCTTAAAACCCTCTTGAGAAGTGACACTACCGTTAGCAAAAAATACCACACAATTCATTCCCATTGCAGAAGTAACAGTGTTAAACTATGAGACAGCAGTACACTGGTGTCTGAATTTTTTTTTGTTTGTTTTTTAAGAAATTTGCATCCAGTTTGTACAGACCGTCACAATAGAGTGTATTCACTGACACAATTTGACCAACATTAAAAGGTGATAACCTAAGTCTCTCATCATACTGGGTACCCCACTGAAACCTTCCTCCCTCCTCCTTCAGGTCACTACGACGCCCTGCGGCCCAGCACGGCCTTTGAGTTCAGTCAGGACCCCTCAGTGGGACAGATCGCGCTGGCCTTCCTGCAGGCCTCTTTCGCCTACAGCGGATGGAACTTCCTCAACTACGTGACAGAGGAGATCGTGGAGCCAAGGAAGTACGGCGTGCACAACACACAGATTCATTTACGATATATGAGCTGACAATAGTTGTTTTATTTCTGAATCTCTCACCATTGTTGTGTGGATTTGAACTAGTTAGTCATTTTAGTTGTATACTATCTGTTTTTTATTGTTATACTATACTTATCACTATTATTCCATACTTAATATCCCTGCATCTTTTTAATTTATACTGCAATAATCACCATATTGACTTGGAGATGTTCTGATACAGTTAAGGCTCCATAAGAGTATCTGTGTAGTTCTCAGTCATGTGTACTTCTACCGTGGGACATAGTGTTCAGTTCAGCCATTTAACTTAAAATCTACAATACTATTGGTTGAATTTTATGGTTGATTGGTTATTTTAATAATATCTTAAAAAACCCACAAGCACTCAAGTTGGGTGACTCTGGATCACCCGCATATAAAACTGAATTGTTGTTCTAACTCATTTCTATATTTTCTTAAGGAACCTTCCCCGTGCCATCTACATTTCCATCCCACTGGTGACCCTTGTCTACACCATGACCAACATCGCCTACTTCTCCTCCATGACTCCTGAGGAGCTGCTCGCCTCCAACGCAGTGGCTGTGGTGAGCAAATGAATGTTTTCAAAATGGGGACATGAAGCAGTTTTTGATGTGTAGAGAGAGGTGTCTGGAAACATGTACTGTCTGAGACTGTAAGAGAATCAGAGGCAAGGCAACAACACGGTGATTAAAAGTGCTTATCTCAACAATTAAAACTGAAATACAAGATAAAATAGAACCAAGAGACTCAGCAGACCTGCAGTTTTCAGAGAGTTTGTTCTACACATGGAGCATACAAATTGAACACTGTTTATACACGTTTGGGTCTGACTCAATGGACAGACAGCTGACCCTGTCCCAGACGACCTGATTGGTCTGGATGGTTTGTACTGTAACAGAAGGTTAGTGCGAGTCATAGCATGAGACAGACCACAACCAACCAATTAATCAATCAGTCAAGATTAAGGAGACACTACAAAACAGTCATGAGTTTAGTTTGTGACTAGTTTCCTATGACGGGTTTAAATCAAAAACGGTTTCCGCCCTTGCTATCATAACTGAGTAAGGCTTGCATGTAATCAAAAAAAAAGGAAATAAATACCTAATAGATATCTATAAAATTGTATTTCACAATGCAACTAGTTTGTGGTGATTAATTGCAGCTTTTAAGCTCACAAACTAGTAGAATGAGGTTGTTTTAGAAAGCACTTTATATATGGTGAATGGTCTGGTATTATCTCCACATATAATCAGGCTGTAGTAACCGATGTCTACTTTGTACAATCTAAATAATGTTTAGATTGTCTGATTCATGTACCGTCATCAGTGACTGGGGCACCTGCCTAACTGATGTCCAATGATCTATGCTGCTGTCACAGTCAACTTAAGATGCTGAGTTGCTACTGCAGTAATGGCGACCGCTCTGGATGGCTGAACACAAATTGGTCAACAGATTTGTTTGTATGTAGTATTTAAAAATGAAAATCCCCCTTAATAGAATAATCAAAAGTACAAGTACCGTATTTTCCGCACTATAAGGCGCACCGGATTATAAGGCGCACCTTCAATGAATGGCCTATTTTAGAACTGTTTTCATATATAGGGCGCACCGGATTATAAGGCGCATAGAATAGAACGTGTTTACAACTGAACAAGGCTGGGAGATATTGTGAATATATAAATATAAATACGTATAAAACGTAACGTATAAAACTACAAAAACAAAAGTACATAAGACGATTTCCCCAAATAATAAATTATTTCTTTGACGTTTCTCTTAACTCTCAAAACGTAGTTTTATACGTAGTGCATTCACAATAACTCAACGTTGTTCAAACGTTAATGTGCATATTCACAATATCTCCCAGCCTTGTTCAGTTGTAAACACGTAAAAGAAACACAGTCTGATACCGCTAATTCAAACGTTAGTGTAGGGGTGCCCAAACAGTCGATCGCGATCGACAGGTAGATCGCTGACTGATTCTCAGTCGATCGAGATGTTTTGTCAATATAAAATACAATTGTAAAATAGAAAAGTGATTTCAATTTCATCTCATTGCACTGTTTCCCACACACGATACCTGTGTTGGGAGCCCAAGTATACTTCCGACCTGTGTGTATTCAATTTTTCATTTATTCATGAAATTGCTGCGTGCGTGAGAGAGCGAGCGGCGGAGATAGAGAGAGAGAGAGCGAGAGCGCGCAAGAGAGAGAGTGCAGGCATGCGCAATGACGTGCAGGTAAAACCGGGGGGGGGGTAAATGTTTTACCAAAAAGTCATATATAGAAACTATGCTACGAGTATTAAGCGCATTTGATGAAGCTGCAGCTACTTTTCTCTGCTCCTCTCTGCTGTCATGACTGTGAGCATCGCGGGGGACGAGACACACCAACAAACAGCGCAAACGCACACACACACACACACACACACACACACACACACACACACACACACACACACACACACACACACTTGCACTGGAGCGCCAGCCACCATGCGAACCTTTTTACTTTTTACTTTTAGTGCTACAGCACACAGTTGATCCGTGATCCGTACGGACCGAGGTGGGAACACACGTGACCCGGTCAAACAGTCGGTTGGACTTTACTCCGTTCACTCTCACCGTGTCTGCAGCTAATTTAACAAAAGCAAAATCATCTCACAGCAGCCTGCTGTAGTCTGTAGTCTGCATTATTTTTTACAGAACTCTCATTTATTATTTTCTGTTTGTTGTGTGAGTATTAAATGCGTTTGTAGGCTGTTGGTAAAGGCTATGGCTCACTATGTGGACAGGTAGATCTCGGCAGACTGGTAACTTTAAAAGTAGATCTTGGTTCAAAAAAGGTTGGGCACCCCTGCGTTAGTGCATAACTCAACATTGTTCAGTTACGTATAACACGTAAAGCTCACTTTTTCAGTTCATTCCCCGTCCACGAATCCCTCGAATTCTTCTTCTTCAGTGTCCGAATTGAACAGTTGGGCGAGTACGGCATCCAACATGCCCGGCTCCCTCTCGTCATTATCCGAGTCAGTGTCGCTGAGCGCCGTGTACAACCAGTATGGATCAACCAATTAACCAATTGATCCATATATAAGGCGCTCCGGATTATAAGGCGCACTGTCGTTTTTTGAGAAAATTAAAGGCTTTTAAGTGCGCCTTATAGTGCGGAAAATACGGTATGTCATGAAAACCCACTTTAAATATGCAGAGTCCAATATGAAGTTTTAAAAACTAATTATTGAAGCATTACTTCTGGGAAGTTAATGAATCTATCAATAAGTTTATCACTCAATGAAAGTCATTAATGTGATCCGTCAGATGTTTTGTTGTTCCAGACATTCGGGGAAAAGCTGCTGGGGATGTTTTCCTGGGTGATGCCCATCTCTGTAGCTCTCTCCACTTTTGGAGGAATCAACGGATATCTGTTCACTTCCTCCAGGTAAATCAAACTTTCATTGAACTGCAACACCTGCCTAACTTCACCTAAGAGTTACTACCCACATGTGTAAAGCTGACAATCCATTTATACAAGTGTGTTTGTGTTTGTAGATTATGTTTCTCTGGGGCAAGAGAGGGTCACCTGCCCTACCTGCTGGCCATGATACACCTAAAAAACTGCACTCCAATCCCAGCCCTGCTGGTCTGCGTGAGTACTGCACTGTTTTCTCATCTATGGAAAGCTCATTGAACACATGGAAAAACAAAGTCACAACCTCAGGATTTGAAGAAATTAAGCCATGCAGAAGTTAAAAAACCTGCAGTTCTCTTGAGTAACCACTTGTAGTCCCATAAAACATTGACAGCTTAATTACAGCTTTGTTCTCTGTAGCTCATTTCTTTATTAGTAAGAACTAGTGTGGCATTTTTTTATATAGCATATCTGTTTGGATTATATTAAGGATGAGAGTTTTGCACAAATTTTCATAATTAGGGGATGAGCTCATTGTAGTTTAAGAATTAAAGAGGACCCGCCTCAGCTCCGACTCTTTGTCTTTTACTAGATGGACAGAATTACAAATATGGAAACCGCCATGGTTGGGCTTCTAAACGCCTCTTTAGAAACCAATGGGTGACATAAGTGTGACTATGTCCATGTTTTTGTACACTCTATGGTAATTAAGAAGTCGACATAGTCACCCTGTAATCACTTTTTTTCTTAAGCCTCAGGTTCATCCTGCATGACGGCTGCTTTGGTAGAAACTATTCAATCAAAGTTCAGCACATCCCGCTCTAGGAACTATTTTATTGTAAAAGGATCATAATTTACAAAACGAACATCATACCGTTTTGGAGATTAATTTACGACCATAAAGCTCATGAGGAAAATGTAAACTGAGGTTATAAATGAAGTGAGGAGTAGACTCCTTTTCTCTTCTTGTTTATTTGATCTATTATCATTTTGTATGTGGCAACAATTTCTGCTATATGTAACATGCGTTTGACCTTTGACCCTACCTTCATGTGTCACAGTGCTTTGCCACCATCATCATCCTGTGCATCGGAGAGACACACAACCTGATCAACTATGTGTCATTTATCAACTATTTGTCATATGGGGTAACCATTGCCAGCCTCCTCTACCTCCGCAAGAAGAGACCGAACCTTGCCAGACCCATCAAGGTACAGAAACCTAAGAACCAAAGATCCACTGCAGGAACAACCTTCAGGAAAAGGTTTAGCACCTGCAGCCAACAAGTGATACATGCCGGTCATAGCCAAACTGAAACAAGCAGGATGAGTCTCCAGGGGAAAAGCAGTTGTAATTTAGCTATCTTTATAAGTACTAATGGTAATCCTGCCACGTGGTGACAGTAATGTTGTGATTGGTTGAGCAGGGAGGACAGTTCCCACTGAGAGAAAGGCCACTACACTGAAAACATTGGATGGATTTATGGGGAGAAGAACACTGTGTCCAAGAATAATTATCATTAAAATGATCATATTTAAATATTATTTAGTATTGAAGGGCTGCATGCCAACTTTAGCCACTGCTAATATAAAACCCCCAAACTTCAAAATCGTATTTTTCTTCCAAAGAAACAAAACTTTTACGTCTTTGTCCAAACAAAGAACAGACAGATACATGTAACTATGTTTCACTTGTCCCCTTAGACAATCAGACTTCAGTCTGAAAAAACAAACATTACCTCAGAGGATATTTGATGGAGCATGGCTGAGGATGTCAGTCAGCATGGACGTACATGGATAATAATTTGGCACCCCCTAGTGTCAGAAATGCAAAGTACATGCTGTTAGTGTGTAACAGAATTAATGCAATCCTTTCATTTGTCAAATCAATTCAAATATTCACAGTCATTAATATTAAATATTTTAAGTCATGAAAATGAATGATAGATACATGATAGATAAATGTAACATGATTATTTCATGATATGTAACCCTTCATATGTGATGGCTGGAGAGACAGACAGCACCATCTGCTGGGCAATCGCAAGAAGTACAAATATAAACCTGTGCTTAACTAAACTTCATTTTATCTAAGAAGTGTATTTAATCTTCTAAATTTACCACGTGTAGGCTGAATTTCAAAACATGTATTAACACTGTTTAAATATTGCTCTGAAGCTCCAGTGTTTTTAAATTTCATTTTTATATTACAGCACATACTTATATTGAATCGTTATATTCAAAATGTTAAATTGAAATGTATTGCAACATTCAAGCAAATACATTAAATATCAACACGTTTATTATAAAGATTTTTTTTTTTTAAAGTTAGCATTGTGTTAAGTAGTATAAAGTCCTTATTTATGTTGGTTTCTTCATCCATAGGATAGAATACAGCAACAGGTTGTGCAACAGTTAAAGGCTTTGCTGATAAAACATTTTTAAATGATGAATTCCACTTTCACAACCATGCTCCTTACAACCTACAGTAATTTCAGTTCCTTTTTCTTGACATATTCCTCAACTATGCATTATGTATTCGTCGGTGTCTTGCTGGCTTCAGTAGGATTATGGAAGGTGTCAGGATTTGTAAAAACTAGTCATTTGGTGCTCTCCGAAGTAACAAGCTGAACTTTGACGGTAACACGGCCTCCAACACAACCAGGACCACCTAATACTACAGGACAGTATGAGCATGGTGAATAATACTAAATGTGTAATACTACTCATCGTTCAGTAACATCCCATGGGCAATATTTATATTAAATATTCTTTACAATAATAATATTGTAAGGTGCAGGTATAGCCAAAGCTCCTTTAAATGGAGATACAAACTTTGCCGTGCAATGACAAAAAGAGCGTTTTCATCTGTTCCACACTCCTCTCAATTCAGGTGCAAGAAAATGAGAAAAAGGAAAATGAGAAAAAACAAGCAATCCTCAGGATTATGTTTGATCATGTGTGTTTCTGTTCTGCGCAGGTAAACCTGTTGATCCCCATCGCCTACATGGTATTTTGGGCAGTGCTGCTGGGCTTCAGTTTGTATTCTGAACCAGTGGTTTGTGGCCTGGGAATGGTCATCATGCTGACTGGAGTCCCGGTATACTTTGCGGGTGTTTGGTGGAAGGACAAACCCAAATGGGTCTACAGGATAGTCGGTGAGCTGGTCTTTGGAAACTGTACAAAACACAAAGAATCTTTAATAGGAAAAAGTCATATATTAAGAGTATGTCCCTCCTGTTGTGTTCTGTGTTGCAGAAAAAGTCACATACGTCGGCCAGAAGGTGTGTTATGTGGTGTTTCCTCAGCAAGACCCTTCAGAGATGGAACCCCTCACTGCCTCCAAAGCCACTGATTGATCAGTGCAGCCAACCAGGACTTCCACTTTTACATCAACATCTGTACTTCCAGTTTTTTGTGTCATAGAGTTTCACATTGTTTGGTCAGTTTTTGAACGGTTGAGGGATGGTTTTCGTCCGTGCTCCTGCACAGTGCAAAAGAAAAAGATGGTTATACTTGGGGGCATTAGTTTGTTACGCCCTAAAACTGCGCCATGTGTTTTTATTTTATTTGTTGGTTTGATCGTACCTTCTTTTCATTGTCTTTATCTGTGTGCCAACGTTTTCTTTCCATCTTTATCTTGTGTTCTGCTCACTCAAGGAACCTGTCTTGTGCTCTATTTCCAAGATGTGCTTCTTTTATAATTGAACTAAATCCTTGACCTAATGTGCCTTATGAGATGTATATGTTGGTTTAGTGTATTGGTTTGTGCGGGTATTTTGATGGTGTAATAACTTGTATGAGGTCAATATGCAAGCAGACTCTGCAATTAGCAATACTTGTCTATTACTGCTGCTGCTTTCAGCTCTGTTTCATTAACCTGATGTTTACCGTTGAGGATGAATATCTCTGTGCATCTCTGCCTGGCTACAGTATCTGTTCTTTCTTTCGGGTTTGCAGCCCCTGCTCTATTTGTCCTTTTGATTGCTCTATCACCACTCTCTCCAATGAGAAACTGTAGGTGCCTTCCTGTCACCCTTACAGGGATTATCTACAGAACAGCAGCAATACCAGCATTATGCACAGCACAGGAGACACAAGACGATGACGGGAAGTTTGTGGCTGTTTGGAATCGGCTGACATTCTCAGAAATATATAAGCTGCATGATTATGACACGTTGACCGAAGGTTCTTCAGGTTTTATATGTTCACCCGTCTCTCTGTCATTGATTTGAGATTTGGGTATGTTCTCATCTTTGGGAGTGACACTGTGAACTCTTTCAAGGTGCTTGCATCCTAAGACAGTCACTAGATTTCTCACCTGATGTCATGCTAGGGAAAATATCATTGCCGGTTTGATTGATAATATCTACAGAATCCACATTGATACATAGAAGGATGGCTGGCTGTGGGCCGGCTGTGACACTTGTGCTTCAGCCTTCTGTCTTTCTAAAGACAAAAATCCACTACGATTACCCACAATGGCCAACCGACTTATTCAACTGACGACTTTTAAAATATTGACATCATATAGTTGAACTAAGAATAGTCCAATTGACACACTGTGGACTTTCTGTGCTCTAAGATATCAGCTCAGTTCTGTCAGCATCTGAATGTTCCCAAATTATAATAGTTCAAAAGATGTCTTCACAGAAGTTGTGGTACTATTACCTTAACACAGTATGTTTAATAACTGTGGTCAAGAGACTTCAATGTTTACATGTATTTGGGAAATTTCTCTTATCGCACTTGTCTGAGCTGTTTATGTTGTAAGAGAACATATGAAGGTGTCGGCCAGAGGCCTTTTTAACGTGATGAAAAACCAGCATGTTGAAGCTCCCATTCATCATTTTGTCCTGCAGGCCAGCAGATACTGGGAATTTCCAACATGATCATATCCACGAAAGGAAACGCACACTTCCAACAGTATATATGACTATCTGCCATGTCCAGGAGCTGTTAGCTCAGTTGAAATCTGTAAATACTATGTAAACTGTTACAGGTGCACCAGACTCCTACAAAGACCACATTCCTCAGACATGTTACATACTGTACAATTGATGGGTGTACCTCTGTTTTGTAAAAGAGTGTCAAGATGTAAATTCATAACAATGTAATTGCTTATTAAATATAGCAACTTTAAAAGAATCGTTGTATTATTATATACAGTAAGTTGGTGTTACATTTATTAAGCCTGTTTCAGGTGAAAAACGGTCAATTCAGTGTTGCGTAATGCTAACATGCTAAGCTAGCCTGTGTAAATGAAGTGGAAGTAGCCTCTTGACTTAAAAAGAAGACAATGTGGGAGAGCTCGTCGATTTAATGGCTAGTACATTTTAAACATTTTGAGATATGCTGAGAAGTGCAATACAACATATTGCGATTAAACTTTTTTAACTGCATGTCCACAAAGAAACTAAATGAAGAACTGTTTTGTCACTTTCTACACAATGGGAGTCGAGCCCGCAGACTGAGCAACACTGTGATAAAAGTAAAACCCTGTAAAAGGCTGCTTGTATCTCACAATCTGAACTGTTGGTATTTCAGTCTAATTGAATTTAACTGGACACAAATGTGTGTGGACGACGAAAAATCAAGAAAGCATATTTGCTGTTAATATAATTAAATTATTGATACTTTCCAGCCATGAGATGAAATAGTATCGGCATGCAAAATATCGCGATACTACGCTGTATCGATTTTTTCCCCCACCTTTAATGGCTTGCAACACATTTCCGTCAGTAGTAACAAGTAACAAGTAAAAACAATGACAGCCACAATTAGTTGATTGGTTTATTTTGACAATTATGTGAAGTAATGAGTTAAAAAGAATAAACAAGTCAAGTTTTCTTCAATAAAGCTTTATTATTGAGTTGAAATATTGATTTATCACGAAATACAATATGGATTCAGGAAATCTTGAGCTTGATTATTTTGTTGCCAAAAAGTAAGACATGCTTTAAGTGGTTTTAAGCCTAATTACAGTTGTACTATTTAAAACCCTCTGAGGTGATGCTGTTGTAAACAACATCAAATCAATGTTCAGAGACTATCCGGATCCAATTCTCCTCAAAACGAAGGTAATCCGTGATGATTTATGTATACATTTGAGTGAAATAGTGTAAATTATGTTAGATCACTCAGCTAACGCGGACGTTGCCATCTTGTTTTTGTGTGTTGACCAATCAGAGGCGTCTCTTCGATCAGCTGACCTGTGAAGACCAATGAGAAGCAAAGCAGCATTAAATAGACGTCACAGCCTGCCCTCAGCACGGAGATACAAACGATAAAATGTATTTGAATTGATTTATCCTAATCATCTTATTCTAGTACCAGAAGAACTGTGCTCCTTTTAAAATACAGCTCTAAATAGTGTGTAGTCAGTCTGTCCTTTGAGCACTTCAGATAGCTTGGTGCACGCATTATTATTTTTTTTAATTTGATTTATTATAATTTTTTTCATAGTACAAAAAATGTAATAACCATTTTTTAACCATAAAAATGTCTGTAAAGCATTGAAGAAACGAAAACATACAACTTGTCACAACGTAAATGTTTAAAACAAGATTCCCTGGGTAATGAGAAGGAAAAAAAAGCAGTGCTTAATCTTCAGTCTATGAATCTACTCAATAAAATGCCCCACAATGTAGAAACCTCACAAGTACAAAAAGATGTGAAAATGGAAAAAAGAGCCATTAAGATTAAGATTATAAACAAAGGCTTTTTATTTCTTTGCTGATCTTCTTCTGCGGGTTTTTATCTGAGTCTCAGCTTGAACACTCTCCTCCTTGCTTGTGGACTCAGCTTCATCCGAGGTTATGTTGACGACCTTTGCCCCTCGCCTGGCTCTCTTGGCGGGCTGAGCTTCGACTGCTGCATCTAGTATGCACTAGGCAAATCATGGATATAGTTGTAATTAGTTTTTTTACACTTTTTATTTGATTGTGTGTTCATTTTTTATAGTAGGCTAGTTCCCTGTCCAACAAAAGCCACAAATACGCACTTCTAAAGCACTTGTTTTACATTTAATTTCAACATCTGTCAAATTTTATTTTCACTTAAATATTTATTTTGTATTTATGGTGTAATTATTATTTCGGACTTCATCTGACGTCCTTTGGGAAAGAGGAAAAGATGTGTGTTGTACATTGACTTTACATTTTTCCACGTAGGCCTAATGACAGCACAGTTATGTTACCTGTTAGCTTAGGCACATGAACTTCAGAGCTTCCTGTATTTTTACATTTTATTCTTTGTTTATAAAAGAATAATGTAACGATAAAATACATTTTAGAGTCTTATGGTTCTAAACCAACACAAATAATGCACACAACTTTTTAACCAATATCAGAAGGCATTTTAATTATTTATCAGGGTTTTTCTGTCATCCATGCATATTTTTGACGTGACCCAAAAGTCAAAATCAAATTGAATTATTGGGTCCTAGACCTAGACAATACCAAGCCCTAATAATTAGTGAAAATCTGTCCAAATGATTTGAAAATTCACCAGAAAACAGGAATGCTTGAGGTGCTATGCTTATGAAATTGCTAAATGGTGACTTCCAAGTGCAAAAAATTAAATGTCAACAGCAAAAATGACAATCTCGAAGCGTGCATGCTCATACAATCTAAAGTGCTAAAACAGTAAAGGAAGCCGGTGAACATGGGGAACAATTTGGTGTCATAAAACATATGCTGATGGTAAGATTAAGCTTAAAAGAAGTTATCTTCCCAAATTTGACCTACCAGAGCATGTATATATTTAGCATTTAGCCTAAATAACTGCTCTGCCCCCAGTTAACCATCATTTGCAGTGAGCATGGCTGTAGACTTGGTCCAAAGGTTGATAATTACTACAAAATAAGTAGTGTCAACATACTAACAGAACATTAAATGCTTTATATGTGATTTTTCACACTTAAATGTAAGTAAGTAAATCCTCTGAAAATAACTCTGTGAGTCATGACTGTCTACAATGTTGTGTAACACCCGAGTCCCACTGTCTGTGATGTTTTCAGAGTTTTCAGAGTCCTATCTTCACTTTGTTTACATCGTTGGGACGGCCGGCTGACTCCTCCCCTCACGTATAAAAGTTGATTAATTGAGGGACTAGAGAAAAGAAGAATAACATACTGTACTCACTGCTTAACTGTGTTTCTAGATCACGCTCATTTCAGGTAAATTTACATGCAGTGTGAAGATACGAGCATAATAAAGATCACTAGCATTAGCATGCTAACACAACAATGCACCGCGAGTTGTTTTGGTTTCATGCTGGTGCTCAAGGGCGACGTCTGCTGGATCAAAAATCACATATAAAGCCTTTAAAACACTGAGTGAATAAATGGCTTGGAACCAGATTTACTTACAAACTCAATGAGCTCAACGTTAGCATGAATATAGCATTAGCAAAAAGCAAGCGCTTTACCTCCAGCCTGCCTAACAGAGCCGATAGCATGTTAGCATTCTCAAATATAACTACTGTGAGGCACCCCAAATGAAACACAGAGCAGTTAGCATGGCCGTAGACCAGATGCAAAGGTGGATAATGACTACGAAATAAATTAAAAAAAAACAACCTGAAATGCAAAAGCCTAACTTCTGACAAAGAATCAAGTTTAAGCAGAAATAACAATTCTTAACAAAATGATAAAGACCTTGAATTTTATTAACTGCAGGCACAGGAAAACAATGACTGACAAACAGATAGCTGGGCAGGATTTTGACAAGCAAACCCCACAATATCATGGTGGTTTTCCTTTTTCTTCACAAAATGTACAAATGTCCTCAAAATGTGAGAAATGCTTTAAAAACACACACGACTTCTGCCTTTGTGGATGACAAAGCTTCAGTCGAGCCGTTAGAGAGAATGCTATCAGATAACCTTGTTAAGAACTTACCAGTGACCCGGGTCCACTGTTCCCCTGTGCATACACATTAAAAGTACAGTCATGTCTCAGGTTTATCGCATAGTACAGTGATTAAAGTAGAACAACTGACAAACAATAAGAAGACCTTCACACGGCTTCTGCTCAGCAGTTTAAAACAACTTAAGACAAACCCAGAGGACAGAAGACGTTAAAATAAAACTTAAAATAAAATAATAAAATAAAAACAAAACGCTCACTGTATTAGCATTATTCTCTTTGTTTGTTGGCTGAACAACCTTGAAGCAATGGATTTACACAGATTATCATTTAAATAAACAGGTGATTCACTTGAATAATAATTATTTAAAAGACATATTCTACTTTCCACAAATCCTTTGCCACAATAATCCCAGAGATTCTCGACACAGCAGTGCACTACAACTTTGATCAGTCAGTTGTACCATTCACATGACACATCATACATCTAATGTCCAGATACACGGACAAATCTAATCTCTTTTCAAGATGTGAACCACAACTTTGATCTGTGAAAATGTCCGTTATATTTACAGTAAGAAGGAACCATTAAGGCATTGTTCACACACTTGTGTACATTACAAAGCAAATAAGGATGTACATTCTGCAGATATGCAAATGTCTTTTCATACAACGTCGTAAGTCAAGTATTCAATGTAGGACAACAGAATTGGAACATAAATAATGAGGTAAGTACATAGAAAAAGGACACAAAAGATGCTAAAGTTGTATTAAGCTAACTGATATGCATTTCACATTATGAGCTTGAAGGGAAAGAAGACGATCGCGTGAGGATATATGGGAATATCTCAAATGGCACATAACATGTAGCAGCCTTTTATGACAAAACTTCTATAAGAAGAAAGCTAATGAGGGTAGCATGGCACATTCAGCTCGCTCAGAGGAAAAACAGCAGGACATGTGTTCATTTAAAGAAACCTGACTGGCAGCTAGAAATCAAGTGGAATTTGGCTTCTGGTTATTTCCTGTACTCTACAAACCCTCACTTTGTGTTCTGACTTTGCTATTCAGTCTCAAAATCCTGCAGTAGAAGAGGAAGAAAATTCAACGATTCTAACAAGTGATACATTCTTTATAAATCCAGCAGTGATAACGTACAAGTGTCATAAATAAAAGTCAGACACAGGCGTCAAAGTTCATTCAAGGTAAATGCTTGTCAAGGCAGAGAGAAATATAACGTACAGAACCCCCCAAAGAAGACAGAGAAACAGAAGTCTTTGTGAAGCATCCTGTTGTAGAAAATCCCCCCAGCATAGAAATGACTTTCTGAGGGAATCAACCAGCATTTAGTCTGCAGACAGCAGCACTGCAGATTTACAACTGGGAAGAGGACTTGTCACCAGTTTTATATTCTGTGTCCATCATTTGTTGGATGTTAACATGAAACATTTGTTGCATTGAATTGAAATCAGGACAGACGCTGAGTTCATTTCAGCGAGAACATTTAACCTGCAGGGAGAAAATGCAGGTTTGATTTGAGGGGGGGGGGGGGGGGGGGGGTGGGTTGAGCAGAGCTACAGGCAATACATGTTCACAACCTCTGTTTCCATCCACGTTTGGTTTTTTAAAACTTACTTTAAAAAGCTGAATTTAAAAATATATCTAACATGGTTCTTCATGTTCTTTTCAAGGGGTGACTTGTGTGTTTTAATTGTTTAAAAAAGAGTTATATGTGAGAACATTAAAACATAAACACAGTGACAATCCCTAACTGCTCCCCCTGCTATTTGTGTAATGTGGGAGGGAACTCAAATACAGAAAGCATGTTCTGTAAACTTCCCCAATGTGGGATAAATAAAGGTTATTATCTTATCATCTTATTCGTCCCTGAGTGCAGGATGAATCATCTAATGGGTTAAAATGTTTTTTGAGGGAACGGAAAACCCCAAAACATCACTAACATTAACTACTGAACCACGTATATGTCAGTGTTGAGCCTTTGTGTAGCCTTGAGGAGAAATCAGTAATAGACATGTATTAAAAAGTAACCTGAAACTGAATTAGCTTTCTTGGGAGCTTGAAGAATAACACGTACAGTTCATGTTGGATATATACTCACAAAGACCTGGCATAAGTGAACCAAGTGAAAACAAGCTACTTTTTTTTGGACAGGAACAAACATGGGGTGTCCTTAGATGTCCCAAGAGTTACATGACTAGATCATTACCACTCTAACGTTGTTGAGACAACAGCCTGCATTCATTTTAAAGCATGAAGCGTAAAACGGGAAAGACAGCACGCTTGATTCTGTTTGAGGGGTAATAAAATCCACTTGCCGCCACCTTTAAGAGTAATTTGTTACCTTCAAACAGAGTCAAGTTAGCTGCTGTACATCGTGTTCAGTGTTTGTGCTAAGCTAAGCTAATCAGCTGCTGAATGCAGCAGTATGTGTACATTTAAAGGTCACATATTATACTCCTTTTCAACAAGTTCAAATAAGTCTCAGGGCTCCCAAAAAACATGTCTGTGAAGTTTCTTGCCACAAATTAAAAGAAAAGTTTGGTAGTACTTATCATTTATCTTTAAGTCAAATAAAATAAAACAATACTACCAAAACCAAGAGAGAGTTCTTCCAAACAACTATCAGTGTACACTGATGTCCATTATTCATCTGATGACGCAGAGCTCTATTGTTGTGTAATTAACAATTTAAAACAACATAAATGAGCCAC